>NW_024882731.1:0-212347 GCF_019059575.1 Amphibalanus amphitrite | reverse complement strand
CATTTCTGGAAAAAAATACAGCTTGTCAATAAAGCAGGCACGTTCCCGATTTCGCACGAGGCAGCACTCTGCGGGCTGGCACCATCTAAGTGCTAACACTCGCCATAATATACGGCGCAAATACCGCGGTGTGAACAGCGCAGAGCTCATCGCCGGCTCCCGGGGGAAACACCCCAGACGTGGTGAATAGGTTATTCATGTCGGCACACTATTCCGAGGAGACCGGACAGTCTGGAATTGAGGTCGGTGGTTTCCCTCCGCTATCTGTTCTGCCGGGTGATGTTATTGGGCTGCTGTAGTTCCCTGTCCACTACTCAGACCTAACACTCGTAACATCACATACGGATCAGCCAAGCCTCCCTCCCTACTCCCTGAATTACGACACTATTCCCGTAAATCCGTCCAATCCTGTAGCCCTCAACTCCCAAGTCTCAGTGCTGATAGCCTTCCGTTTTCGCATGATTCTCTCCCACCCGTTTAACTCCATTCCCTCCCCATGACCCTTCCCCGCTTCCGTGATTATCTCCCTCTCCCGTGACGCCCTTCCCTCTCCACTCCCCTCTCCCGTGACTACCTTCCCTATCAACTCCCCTCTCCCGTGACTACCTTCCCTCTCCACTCCCTCTCCCGTGACTACCTTCCCTCTCCACTCCCCTCTCCCGTAACTACCTTCCCTCTCCACTCCCTCTCCTGTGACCCCTCCTCTCTCCGATACCCGTCCGCTCACCCGGTGCGCCGTCGGTAGATGTCCCGGCTGACCCTCGACTCGAGGTACTCTCCGATCCTGTCCAACTTTTCCGGAGACAAGTGCACGTAGTTGGTCAGCTTCTTCATGTTCGACTTGACCAGCCCATCCTGCGGAAAACAAAAGTGATATGTCAGCAGAGGACATCAGTGGATTGATTGGAAATGAGCAGTGACGAGGTGTTGAAGGTAGGTGATTAAAAACAAATTTGCTTTGAGCCGTGGTATGTAAACAGTGGGTGATAGGGTTGAGAGGAGGTAGGTAGGTAGAGCTGTGGTGCACACACGTCGTAAAGTTGGAAGGCAGAGTGAAGTTGTAATCAGCTGCAGCTGCAAGCTTTCTGATGCGGGATAATGACAACAGCATGATCAAAATAAATCCAATATCCGCTAAATGTCTTCGTCATTATGGATTTGTCAAATGTAACCGAAATGACATTTAAGGCTTACGAATTTTGACGAACGTCAAGTCAGCCTTGGAAGACGTTATAAAAGCCAAAGCGGATACGCAATGCTGAGAATCGAACATATCCGGCTTTTTAACCGATTTGTTTGGAAGTCTGTTTTGAAGAAAGCTGACATATGTTCAACCATTGGCTTTTAGCGCTGCCGCATCAACCCACACATTCCTCAAAGCTGAACTCATACGAAGTCAGCAGCAGCAGTTCCTCGTCAAACATATAAGCTATCGATCGGTTTTCGGAAGTACGCCTACAACACCTGCACTCTAATCGGTTTACATCCCCACAGTGCACGGAGGAATTCGTGCACAACATGGTCTTCGACGAACCCCTCAGGCGAGGGGTCTGCAACGCCAACACGAGCGTGTCCACTGGTGCTGTCTGGGAGGTGAGGACGAATGTAAGCGTGGACGACGAGAGAGGGACTGGGACGGTGTCTGGTGACTGGTGACAGCGGTGGTGAATCACCGTCACCACCACCGGGGATAGAGGGGAACTTCCACTCGGGCGGATTCCGCCGGATTTTTCCAGCGAACTGATTCAATCAGGCAGGTTTAGCACGAGCGCCGCCAGGCGCTCACTGCGGGACGGCTGGTGCGATGACTCATCGGTTCGTTCTATCACCACTATACCGGTGCCCTCTAGCCCGGACCCAGCAAAGACCCCTACCACTGCTCCCCCGTCGGGATGCACCTGGTGCCGCCCTTGGCAGGCAGGTTTGCTCACCCGTG
This sequence comes from Amphibalanus amphitrite, assembly GCF_019059575.1. Lineage (NCBI taxonomy): Eukaryota > Metazoa > Arthropoda > Thecostraca > Balanomorpha > Balanidae > Amphibalanus > Amphibalanus amphitrite. The sequence goes on along the minus strand of NW_024882731.1, from coordinate 210,411 downwards.
CCCCGTCTGCATAGGCAGCGGCTCGCCGGCGGTCGCCGCAGATCGTCTCCGACCGCGCGGCGGGTGTGTTGTCTGTGTCGAGAGTCTCCTCACTTTGTGTCGCTGAGCTGCGAGTCCTACCGCCGTGCGGAGGTGACTGATATACCTGTGACGGTGAGATATAACCTGTGCGAGATGTTTGTCAGGGACGCCGTGATGCAGTCCTGGCTCGGTGTCACACTGCTGGCGGTGGGATCTCTCGCCGTGAGGGAACCTCTCCGAGTCGACAACAGACTACCGGCGAGAAGTGCCGACCTCGTCTCAGCGCCGGCCTCCATGTCAGTCACGACGACGGGGCCTCCAACTGTGGAGGCCACCAAACGACTGCTGACCACTAACCCCGGCATGCATCGGCTCAACGAGAAGGTGATGGGTCAGGTATTCACCGGCTTGGAGAACGAGGTCGTGTGCACGTTCTGTCTCCTGCAGGTCCTCTCACTCGCATATCAACTGGGAAACAGGACCGTGCGCACTGAGGTTGAGGTGGGTCTCGAGTCGACCCAGCCCGACGATCTGGCCGTGGCGCTGCTGTGGGCGGCCAGTGCTGAGAACCAGACCCTGACGGGCACTCTCCTGGGGTACTACCAGCGCGACGAGCCGCCGACCTGCGACCAGCCGGCGCCGGCAGTTCGCTCTCCTGCCCGCTCCCCGGCCCGCTCTCCGCCGCAGGACCCCGAGAGGTGTCGGAGAATCCAGGAGTTTGTGGCAGACAGCGGCCGCCCGGTGGATTTCAAACAGCCGTCCACCACGGATCAGATCAACGCCGAGGTGTCACGCGCCACCGGCGGACGGATCGAGGAGCTGTTCACTCCGCTACCCTCCGACACGCGGCTCGTGTTCGTCTCCGCGCTGGTGTTCGCCGACCACTGGCGCTCTCGAATGGTGACGGCTCGTGGTCTTTTCCACGGCGCAAAGAGGGATGTGCAAACCGAGCTCCTACTGCTGCGAGAGGACCTGCCGATCCTGGACGGCACCGCGGACGGCGTCATCGGCGTGTCGCTGCCGTACGAGCAGCCGGGGGTGCGCATGTTCGTCTTCACCACGGTGGACGGCAGCGACGTGCGTCGCAGGCTCAGCCAGCAGCATTACGAGCGTCTGGCCGCCGTGAAGCAGCTCACCTATACACGCGTCACCATGCCCAGCTTCGATATCGCCTCCAAGAAACGCTCCTACATCGACCTCGTCTCCGAGATGGGCATGGGCACCATGTTCGCTGGAGGCATGGGCGCCGACGATCAGCTCAGGTGGCGAAGCTGGAGCACAAGGCGGTTATCAAGACGGATCGAGACGGCACGCAGGGCCGGAGCGGCCGGCGTGGCCGTCGTGCCGCTGAGTGCTAAGCCGCAGCCGTTCCAGGCGCGGTTCGACCGTCCGTTCGTCTGCTCGCTGGTGCACACGGAGCTCGGAGTGCCCATCTTTACCGCCTACGTGGCCGACCCGCTGCTCAAGTAGAGAGCGGCAGTCGGGGAAGCTAGGAAAGGTCCGAGAGAGGAGGGAGTATTTAGACGCGTGCATGTCTCATAGAAAAGACACATCGCGCACGGTGAGCGCTATAGGTACCGATGCACGAGGGCATTGCAAATGTGATCCACCTAACTAGCGGTGAGGATAATGCGAGCTAGGCTGTTGTCTCTAGAAGTGATGTGCGAACTAAGTCGTGAGCGAGCGCCCCGCAGCATTCATCCAATGGGCAGCGTATGAGCTGCGTCAGCGACGCTCTCGACAGACTGAGAACGAATAGACCACACCAAATCAGACTGAAAGCCGAAGAACGGCGGTGCAACGAACACTAAGCGAGCTGTATTTTATTGTGATCGACCGAATGTGTTATATGGAAATACATGAGAGCTTTACAAATCGGACCTTGGTAATGTGCTTGGTAACATTAGATGTTGGTGCGTTTATGCGTTTAAGACACGAGAAGCACGCGAGACTGGGAAGGCATTAGAAACGGGCTTGCAGTGCATAAAAATGAAAAGCTTATTGTGACTTCCAGAACCGCGAAAGATCATCTGTTTCATGCTCATTATCGTCGGCAAGCAAATATAAATCATCTTCTTTTAAATGACGTAGTAACGTCGCATGAAAATCGTTGACATTTATTTCTGCTTCTGGACAAATTCGTGGTAGCAGCCACGATTACATACATAAACTGGCTGGTATTATTCCATAAGCTTTTAACAACGCAATCATCTAACATTAAACAATGACTTCTAATTTCATAGCTGGCAAATTGAGGTCCCGGACGTCACGTTCGGGCCTTTATTTTTAAACACGGGCTATAGTTATAACTTATACCCACAAGCTGATTAAGACCAGACCATGACCCCGTACCCTTCGGCATGTGATTATTTGGGACAGAGTGACGTCATCTCCAAAAGTCTTTGCGCTAACGACGAGACTAATTGAGGAAAAGGGCGCCGTAAAATACTCGCTCTATCATCACTTAAATAACACGCACTAGCATGGATTTATGTTAACAGGTTTGCCTACCGGGTCACCATTATAACTTGTTCATATCACAGGTAAATGAAGACATAAAACTAATAAAACATGTTCTAAATAGTGTAAGACTTCTCAAAACAGGTTCCTACGACAATAACGAACATAACCAGTAATCATCACCCGTGAACAAGCCGTTGAAATGCGCATTAAATCACACCCCGAGTGCAAGTCTCCACACAACATTACGTCCACGCCTGTATCCCCTTATCCTCGGACCTGCGTGATAACACCACGGGTCACACGAAGGCAGAGGAGGTCACCGGACGCCCTTGTCCGGGTAGCTCAACGGGACAGCACAGGGAGCTGCAAACTCTCCGCTGACCGGACTCTACTAATTAGCGACCTCCACAGAAACCTGCCGCAGGCGGAGGTGTCTTCTTTCCGATGCGGATCCCAGGATACAGGCAGACCGGTCAGAGTTATCGGTGGGGTAAGATGGCGAGTCCCCTACGGTAAGCATTGCAAGGAGAACGAAAGGACCACAAATACCTACACAAACACACCTAGCACACATACCTACAGACATACATACAGGCCGAGCGGTGGACAATAGCCAGCCCGGACAATGCTAATTGTCCAGCTTCGCCGCAGTACAGGCGTGACGTTACAGTGACGTAATTATGACATCATCGTGACGTCAGTATGACATGAAAGTAGGTGCCGGGCGGCGCGGGGACCGGCTAGGGCGCCTGCAGATGGGATGACCGTGAGCTTTGCACGGTGATACACAAACACGGGCACGTGAATAGGAGATGACGACAGAGCTGCATACGTTCCACGTAGAGATTGTGAATTTGCATCGGACGCGAGACCCGGCAGAGTAACAGACTGTCAATGAGATGCTGTCATGCTAGGCACGGATCAGTGTGTCCACAAATAAGGCAATAGGAATTACCGGACCGAAAGATCGAAGGTAGCTGGGCTTAGAGACCAGCGAGATCTAGGATCAGACACCAGTCACGGGATCACGAGAGCAGTGAATGCCTAACAAGGGTTACGCGAGAGAAAAGCGAATCAATATGGGGAAGAAATATTCAAGCTATTATTCAAATTTGCAGATTTTGTGGAAGCATACGAAATATTCATTGTTCATAAACGATATCTATTTATCTAATTTATACACACTTCGACTTGGAAAGCCTACTGTCGCCGCCCATAAGTCCACCCTGTGCCAAGCCAAGAGCCGGGTACCGGGGCCCTCGTCTGCAGAGAGCTTAGACCTTCGCCGAACACCGTGCGCGGATAGCTGCAGTAAACTCCCCGAAATCCGCCCACCACAGACGGCCGGCCGGCCGGCAATCCCATTCCGCACCGATTCAGCCCGCCCCATTCACGCCACCCGAGCTGCTCGAAACTCGGGATGACCGAGTTTAATCATTCGAGCACACGCCAGTCGCTCAAGTTTCGTCATTCAGTCAAGTCAGGAGGCTGAAGGCGAGCTGCAAATGGTAGTGGAGGCAGCCGAGCGCGAATCAACGAGAGCCCTCTATCACGCGTAGCTGGAAACGAATAAAACTGGAGATCGATGCGTCGCATCACGTAATTTAATTCTACGTTGTTCAGCAAGCGGAGTATAGAGTAATCCAGTTCATATTGCGATCCATGCCTACAAAGTTACGCCAGTGTGGGATGCGCAAAAAGGAGACATTGCGAAAAACGCTCACAGTCCACAGGGCAGTAGTTTGGTCCACGTTAGTTAACAAACTCTCCATAATTAATGAACTTCTCCGGGTGGGCACTGCCACCATCGCTCCCGAAATTGAGTTGACCAAGTTCTTGTCGTCGCCGGACCCCATGATACCTCTTTGAACCCTTCACACTGCTGTGTTACAAATTCAGAAAACTGGCAGCCATTAGCAAACAGGCCACCAGCAGGAGAATGAGTAACTCGTACAGCTGGGCCACTACTTAGGCGTCTGCGCAATTTCGTTTTCGAGAAATTAGCTAAGTCTGCTCTGACAGTCTGACGGAGTTCGGTGAGCTTGGAAACCAGGCAACAATCCATCGGCGCGACCATGCGGTATACGGAAAGAGAACACAAAACAATAGGTTTTGGCAACGAGTACCGTTTGACTGCCATAGCGATAAGCAATTACAATACAAAATACGCTTATTGTTTTTGTTTAGGTGTGACCACTTCAAAAGAAAGTTGCATACATCAATGAGATCCAAACAAACGATAATCGGAAAAGCTCCTCGAATTGGGACCTATTTGTTCGTATAATCTCAGCTGTCGACTTGGTAAGACCGAAACCGAACAAGACCTTCCAAAAAAGAGGCGGTTGGCACGGGCCTTACCAACAAGCTAACGGTGGCTGACGAATGTAGCGGTGTGGCGTGTTCCTGATGGCGTGACTCAGACTGTTTTGGCCAGCCATGTCGCTCATCGCTGTCACTAGTCGGTGAAAACAGACTCGTGGCATATGAATAGGCACATTCCATCAGGCATAGAAATTAAACATTCACAGATCAAGCAGGTGACCAAAGACGGCTACCCAATCCGAAGAAATAAACTAATACATATAAACAGTACGCATATTCGTACATACGCATACACTTCACATAAAAGTGAAGACATACACTGAAATATGAGCATTGAGCATGAAATATAGTGAAAAAAGTCGGATAAATCGGGTTTCGGGGCGCAGTAGCGCGGCGCCTGCCCAGTGCCCACCCTTGGCTCAGCTACAGCATATTAGCAAAGCGTGCGGTGTGCATTCATCTTGGTGTGTCCGACGTCTAACATGCAGTCTCTATAGAGTACTGACGTTCAGTAATTCCCACATGCACGTCCCACTGAGCTGGCGGTATGCCTCATTTTCTCATATGAATGTCTCAGTGTTCTGCAGGTAAGTCTCAGTGACTTGAGGCCGAGAGATGTCTTACTGTATGTCTCACTGACCTGTGGCCAGGTCTCGCTACCATGAGGCATGAGAGAATGCCTCAGTGCCCGGCAGGTAATGTCCAATGACCTGCTGATATGTCTCCCTGTTTCACTGAACTGCGGGTATGTCTCAGTGCCTCATTTTGTCTCAGTGACCTGCGGGTATGTCTCAGTGCCTCACTTTGTCTCACTGACCTGCGGGTTGACGGGGTAGATGTTGTCCACCAGTCGCTTCCATCTCGGTCGGAGAGCAGAGCACAGGCCGCAGCAGCCTGCAGCAGAGACACCGCGTCAGAGTCCGTGTCAGCGTTAAGGCTGAAACAGACTCTTTCCGCATTCAGGAAATCACTTGCGAGAGCCTATTCAAATACATTGTAATTCTTCTCGCATCAATCGCATGCGGGAGGTGCGTGCGATTGGTGCGAGCGAGCTTCCATGTGTTTGAATAGGCTCTCGCAAGCGGTTTCCTGACTGCGGAAAGAGTCTGTTTCAGGCTTTAGATGCACCGTGCCATTGATGCGTCAATTTGTAAGACAACCCACGTTGTCAGTGTCAACGGCGCAGTATCTGTAACACCGTGCTACTAAGGGAATAGCGCATACTAAATATTACAAGCAGCCATCGCATGCAGCTGCTAGTCACTCCATAGAGAGAGTGCGAGCTAGGTATTCGCTGACTGTACGCCGGGGGGGGGGGGGCATATTATATTTCATATACCACTCAGTATACTACATCGCAGAAACAATATCCATGCATCAACAAACTTCAGTATACTCGCGGTCGCGGTGCGATAATATAGAAAACAGTCCCAGTTTTACAGTCTTCCGTTACAGAGACCGCAGTTCCGGACGCCCGGCCACATCGCAGGATCTTCTAGTCGCGGAAGCGACAAGGCATCTTTGCCATTAGCTGTTCCGAGAAACGATTAGCTCAGAGGTGGCCTCGTAATGCATTTTCGCACATCCGGTGATACATAACTTGTGTTATAGGAAAGCTTGGTTGCCGGAAAGAAAATGTATCAAACATGGCCGCTTGGCATAACATCAAGTATTCAGCAGCCACGGCACCATTTAACGATATATGCCAAAGATGATGATTTCTTATTGCTATAGGCATCACTGGGACAGACCTCTTAACACCACTGATCAAAAGCACGCGACAGTCGGCCTCGAGCAAAGTATAATGATTTAGAAAATGTAATAAATTTCCTTGATCGTAAACAATAAATGGAGAAAAGCCTACGAGTATACCTAATCAAAATCAGCCGAGCAGATCAAATATTTAAGGCGTCACCATTAGCAGCCCCAGCCCGGCGTTCCGATGTGAGACGTGGGGAGCCTCCCACGGCTCTGCCGTATCAGAGCAGCACGGCGCGCATCGACACCTCGGCCGGGGCAGGGCCGAAGAATGCCTAATTGCCGCACCACCAGTCCTCCCGGAGATGGCTCCTGTTTGTTACCGGGGAGGGAACGAGAGTCTGTGCAGGACACACGAAGCGGAAACATGCGAGTAATTAAAGGAGCACCGCAACATGGTGACACGGTGACACCGAACCGAAGGCGTGTCGCATAGCGGGAAAAATATCGCCGTTTTCATGGTATGAACCGAGAGATGAGCAATTGGTGAGCTCCGGCTTGTGGGGCTGTGATTTGCATTAGTGATTTGATGGTGTTGCTGTCAAAATATATGCAATCATTATGTGGGAAAACGAGGAAAATTTAAATTATCATTAAGTGTTTACAATTAGCGAGTGAGTATGCGAACGTTACAAGAGATACACCAATTGACGGGCCAATAAAAGCCTCAACAGCTGCTTGGGCATAACAGGCAACAACCTTTTGATACCTTATAATTGTAGTCCAAGACTTGACTTTTACAGTTACATAACATTCAACTTCGTTAAGCACCATAAGTCTAATTAAAACTCGAACGAAAGTAAGAACATCCGAAATGAGCAAAATTAGGCGGAGCACATACTAGGCATCTCGAACTAGCGCAAAAGGTCGGTAGGTGACAACACCACTGCTGCAAAAAAAGAGCGTCTAGTTGGCAACAGCGAGCGATGAGCCACTCCACTCTGGGAAGCTCTCATTGGAGGGCCGGAACATATTGGACAATGGATGACACTGGACGCTGGTTAACGAAGGCTGACGGACGCGTGTCCTCTGGCCCCATCGCTGCTGTCCGCCGTCCATCCCCCGGAAAAGTCCCCGGGCCGCAACAGGCGGACGCTCCCACATCCCCGTGGACAAATGGCCCTCATCCATTCCGCAGAAGTAAGAGTAGATGCTTGCTGCACGTAATAGCCACTCTGCCGGACATGGCCTCGCGGCTGGCTCTGCTTTAGAATTGACGCGGCTGATGAACTACCCTGATGAACTAGCCTGAAAAGATAGTCCCGCACGACACAGAATACAGGTTTGCGAGGCATTTGCGCCGTCAGAAGAATAGTGATAAAAGATGTCTCGTTCTAGGAACCAAGGTAATGAGGACACGCGAGCGCGCAGAAATGATATTTCGAAATGATATTTCTGAGAGACACGAAGCGGCCTCCACTGCCTCCACACAGCAATAGTACCAGTAGACTCGATAAGACCATCCACTCAGACTCAGGGCTTTACACTCGTATCACGACAAATGAACATGATAAATCCAGAAAGGCCCAGCGAGAGGCAGCACACAATAAGTTCAACGAATTTAGAATAGTTGATTCTTTTACATTTTTCTGACACCCGCTTTGCGCTTCAGCCGAAATGTAAGTTAGGCTTCATTTCAAAAGTGAAAAAGGAGGGAAGTTAGGAGAGTCTATATGAAAGCATCTCTCACATTCCCGAATGCAGGCTACAGCTGCGGCCCCCTGAATCGGCCGGTGTATAGCAACATAAGGTTAAATCGTAAGCAGACTTGCAGCATCATTGTCATACGCTGATGCGACCGCTGCAGACTGCGCCTCCTCTGCGTCTTAGTTTCAAACACCGATCATCAAAATATATAGCCACAACTCTAGGGTCGTGCAATTGAGAACGTTACCTTCCATGCTCAAGCATATGTTTTAACGGTGACAAAAGGGCAAGAAACATGCGATGCATGGTCCATGAAGAATAGAAATACAATGGGTCTTACAAAAGCACCATAATGCGAATAAATAGATCAACCCCAAATCAAATCAGTAATGGGATCCAAAGTCCAATCATGCATTTTAGTTCAAATCCAGCTAGCCTTCATTTAAAACAACCAAGAGCCTGCCATCGGATCTGACAAATCAACAAATGGAGATAATCGGAGCGGGTCCATCAAACCAAAGAACGAGGAACAACGACCGTGAAGAGAGGGTACACCAAACAACAAACGACTAACGACTGGCGTGTAGCAAGGCGGTCGTACAATAAGGGTAAGACAACGACCAACGGCCATAGGGTAGAAGCACGATGAGGGCACGAATAGCGACCGGCCAGTCACAGCCCGGTCGACAGCCGGCCAACAATGGGGAAAATCCGTGACTAGCGTCGAGTCCCCGGCTGACAACTGACAGAGCAAGAGGGGCACCGGCCACCCAGGGAGAAAAGCAGCAGCAGGGGCAAAACGACTGCCCAACGCTACACCGAACACACCGGGAGTTCGCCACACGAACAGACATAGATCGAGCAGCTACGGAACAACAACACCAAACACTGGCGGGTGACTGCGTGACAACGGCAGCGGCAGTGGAGGGTCAAAAGGAGGGCAAACCTTGCCCTCCCCCGCCGCCGCTGCCGCCTCCGCCACCGCCGCCGCACCACTACCGCTCACAGGATGGACTGGTGCACTTGTCGGCGGCGGTGCCCAGCGCTTCAGAGAGCTCCGGCAGACCGCACCAGCCGAACATGTTGACGCGAGCGTGCCGACTGGCCGACCCGCCACCCGGCCGCCGACGGAGGCACACCGCATTGATCGGCGACGAGGCGACATCGACCGTGCGCGCGCCACCGCCGCCGCCGACGGTGGGGGTGGAGGTGGTGGGTGGTGGCAGAGAGTGGCTCTGCAACAGGTGTGTGCGGACGACCGGCAGGTCAGCCCGGGTGTCACGGGAGAGGGGAAGGGAGAAAGGGAAAGGGGAAAGGGAAATGAGAGTGAGAGAGCAGGGTAGGTGTCAGAGCGGGCGGCGAGACAGGGAGAGAGCATCAAAACACGGCAATGTGAAGATGCGAGAGGTAAACAGAAAAGATGTGGGAAGGGGACGGAACGAAAGGTCGCGATAATAAAGACAAGAGCTGAACGTGAAGGGAAGAGAGAATTTAGACACATAGTCTCGACCCGGCGTCATTGTGCACGGGGGGGGGGGGGGGATGTGAGTTGAAACGTGCATGAGCTTGACAGGGACGGACCTGTTGGTGGCAGGGGGTTCAGGAGGAGGAGCACACAGCGAACTCATCACGACCGGCCATACCGTGAGGACCTTTACCGGCACCGCACGAAACCGTCAGTCTAGGAAGCGTGGGCGGCATTGGTCTGATGATTGTGGCGTCATAGGAAGAACGACACAGGGAAAACAGCACTGGCAGGGTTCATTTTTGGCGTTAGTCACATCACATTAGTCGCGTGATAACAATCTATCGTCGTAAGCTAAGGACTGGACTAATCATAGCTAGCAGACGCGCAAATGTAGGACAAATGAGACTATCTAGCGCATACCGTGATGGAATTGAAGTGCGCAGAGGATGCGCATTACGCAAGACAATAAAAACTCATTTATCTTCAGTCATAGTCCAGACCACAAAAAGACATCACGTAGAAAAAAAAAATGACGGGAGACATGAATAGTACGATACCATGGCGGGAACAAGGATGCGTCTCGATTTTAAATGCTCCGCGTAACACATTTAACCACCTAAAAATAAGGTGGTATCAATATGGCCAATCAGCATCCTCATATCAAGCAGGATTTCCGCCGAGTCCCTTAGAGCAGGTATCTAAAATGGTCCTTAATTATTCCAATGACGTCATCAAGACAAATGGCGTCACAAAACGTCAATGTTGATCACGTTGTATGTACATCAGCAGTGACGATGTCGTCGGCCGGCGGGCCGCCTGCCTCCCAACTAGAGGTGGCAAAATGTGGAACCGGGGGCCCGGCCCATAGACCCGGTCTGGACTCATATGGATCCAGACCGGTTCCTGAAAATTTTCGGAAGGGTCCAACCGGGTCCTGCCATAAACCACACTTCTCACATACCTCCTAAAAATATGAAGTAATAGAAGGAAAACATTTGGTCATGGTATGTTTTTTTTTTGCGCACTGTAGCTCTAAGTAGGCAGGTATACCCAGTTGGAAAAACGATGTGTTAATTGATGCAACTAATGATTACAAAAAGTTTGAATTTATTGACTTTTGGGGAACGGGTCCAACTGGTTCCGTTCCGATTCTAACTTAGACCGGGTCTGACTGGTTCTAAACATGTCCAGTCGGGTCTGGTTCCAAACATTTCCAACTTTTGCCACCTCTACTCCCAACACGGCGAAAGAAACAAAAACCGTGCTTCTGAGTTCCAAAGCCCCGTACCCTGGGGGTTCGACCAAAGCCGCTCAGGAAAGGTAAGAGGCCCACCTTCCATTGCTGAGGCAGGCAAACTTCCACTCGGATAGCCGCATTCGCCCCCGTGGGTGGGTGTTTCGCCGGACTCACATTATCGAAATTACCTTCCCCACGTCAAAGTTAATGTAATTCGGTTAGAGAGCTTTCCTGTTCGCCGCCTTCGGCCGGTCAATATCGTCTCGGTGGCGGGCAAACACCCACGCTCTGTCAGCGTCCTGGGCCACTCTCACAAAGTGTGAAGCTAGGTCAGTTACGGCCAACAGTCGCCGCCCAGCGCCGGCGCGCAGTTTCGTAACCGAGAGCGACGTACCGGCGCAACAGGTTCCGGCTAGTAGGGAACTCGGAGATCCCTGTATGTCGAGCACGCGCCGGCTGCTGCGAGGCGCGTGATGCCACAGATTCGGAGTATCAGTCTGCATCGCACTACCGACTTCGACGAAAACATCAGAGGTCACCAGCCTGTGCACCGATCGGGAATAGACGCCGCGACTCCGTCCACATCACAGCCGAATCAGCACAGCGCTAACGAAGGACCGGAGACAATGGACCGGCCTTTCCAGTACGATCCGGGCGGGTTTTCCAGTTTGGCCGAGGGCGCGGAGGGCGTCCGCCGGACCTCTCGGCTGTGAACCGTGCCACCGAGACGGCGATAAGACACGACACAGGCAGCCGAGCGAGGAGCCGGCCGATCGCAGAGACTGGACACAATGAGGGGAGGAATGCACCGTCCAGAATACAGGCAATCCGGCATTGTTTGATCTTTGAGCTTTGTGCAGTTACAGGTGCTGTGCTTTGGAGTTCCACTAGCATGTCTGATACATATGCAGTCAAGACGGATGGCGCATGCATTGAAATTAAGAATGGCGCAAAAAAATAGGACATTGATATTTGAAAGCGCAAAGCACCTTGCCTCTATTCCTAAGCGAGTATTTCATCAGGATCAAAAGATCCCAGAATTCACGAGTGAGACGCGAAACAGCCATCAGGAGATACCTACAACTTTTCCGCGAAAGCATTAGCGACCCCGTAACTGACGCCACTTGCCTCACACTGAACACTCAAACCTATCTCACGTGTCACGCACCGCCGACTGGTGCATTATGCATCACCTGCAATCTATTTTACGAATTCCAAAGAGCAAAACATTCCAGAATTCAGGAGTGAGACTGCAAAACAGTCAGCAGCATTCACAATTGCCTGATGTTAGGATAGACATGAGAACTGACGACACATATTGGCTCCTTTTTGACAACTACCTATCAGTTTCCCAGCTGACAGCCCCATTGCTCGGCTCCAAATCCCTCTTCCCAAACGACCCATCCGAAGTTGGTTCACTCGGCTCTGCCTTGTCTGAAAACCACTCGAACGATCGCAGCGACGAGCAAATCGTTCTCTGAAAGCCGACACGCGATCAGAGGCCGGTGTAGTGGCACGACAACCCTACCATGACCGGAGAGCCGTCTGACCAGCCACCTCAGCTGCCTCCTACACACGCCAGGGTACGATAGAACCACCGGGTGGCACCCCCTCGATGACTCGATGCAGAGTAGACAGGCCGGTCAGGAGACGTGGAGAGACAAATAACCGGAAGAACGAACAACAGGCGAACGGACGAAAAGAAATGACAGTGGTTTTTAGCATCAGCACGACATGGGCTTCCAGGAATTCTTGTTACTCAGGCAGTATGACTCAACCGACGGACTGCAGCGATCCAAGACGAATCGTACAAATCGTATAACTGCATAACATGGCGTATAACGCAGGGCTTTGTTGAAGCACAGAATATGCAATCATTCATTTTTAGATGCTGATCAATATCCATACCTACCTACATCATAGTAATCCTTCTTTGGAACCTGAAAGATATGGTGAGCATGGCCGAAAACGAAAATTACACGTCCCAGGGAAACGACACGGCCGATTATCGACGACTGGCGGCGGAGCCTGAACTACTACTTCAGGCAGGGTCTGTGAGAGGTCGCCTCGCTCGGCCACTGCAACCGTGTACTGCTTTCGGCCCAGTTGATTACAAAGGTTGAGGGGAAACAAGCCCTAAAACAGGATATAAATTGCATCTGATGGATCAAGGAATTTAAATTCAGTGAATTCAACCATATAATGAATCTAAGTATGAATCTGAAAAACAAACAATGTGTTTAGGGTTAAAACTAGAGCAGCCCTCACTGGAAGTGTCTCATTTCGGGTTTAAATTACTTAAATATTGCATGTAAAAGCAAAGTATTTGCAGAGCCCATTCACATAGGTTGGCCATCGGCACTAGACTTTCAAAACCTGTCCCGTAGCTCAGTTGGTAGAGCGCTGGACTCCCGGTAGTGAGAGCCCGGGTTCGAGACGCTCCGGCGCTCGAAATTTGAGACTCTTGACGGGGATAGTCTGCGGTTGGTGGGAGTAGCTGCAGTCAGTTGAAGCCAGTTGAGTGGGACAGGTCGTGTCCGGCTTTGAAGGGCACGTTAAACTTTGGCATCTAAATTCTCCACTTACCCGGAATTGCGCACAGTAGGGGTAGGGGTCTACGCAACAAGCTCTGCTTACCGTGGGCTTCGGCTGTCAATCCGTCAATTCCAACATTCGAGTTAAATCTATATAAAAAACAAAAAAACTGCTTGAATTTGGCCAGGCATATGCCCTTATTGCGTAAAGGGCCTTGCATGTATTACATCTTCCCATGTCAATGAAGAGCTAACTGAGCACTGGCAAAAGGTCCTCCAAGCCCAAAGAGTCACCTCTGCCTGTCACCACCAGTATCACCTGTACAGTGTGTATGCCAAAAGGAGCATAAAAAACTGATGAGATTATCAGTGAAAAATACAATAACTCAAATTATTCTTCAAATGAAAGCAAGAATTGAGCATGGATATTTAACAAATCTGCTGAGGCTTCTCAGCCACTGAGCAAAAAATGTGAGCTGTACTGTATAGGTACCAAAGAGACTGAGAAGCACCGTCAGTTTCCACGGCAGGCGGAGCAGCGGCAGCATGGATGAGAAACAAGCACTGGATGGTGCTCAAGTCAAATTATCCATATTCCAGATTTCAAAAATTAATGAAAAAAGCATAATCAGGGTCTAGGGCCAAATCTTACCAGTGGCATAGATAGGATTTGACAGCACTGGCCTGAGTTAACGGCACTAACATAAGAATATCCTCTTTATTTGCATCAAGCTAACCTTGCCCAATGATTTTGATAGCATGAATTGTCTGAATATGAATGAATGTCATATCATGAATGTTGTCTGAACGAATGAATAAATGAATGCTGAATAGTTACGAATGTTACCAAATGTTGTGAATGCGCATTCATGGCATTTGGTAAGATTGGGCCCAAGTATCATCATAACTTAAGATACACACATTGCACATATATGTACACCTATACCAACACTTGAGGTTCAATGAAAAAAGACTTTGACTTGCCAAGACATGATACAAACAAGACACCACCTATGCTATACCTACCTATGCCCCACTAGCCCCCAACCTAATTAGTGGAATATAAATCCTATGTGGAATTCCTTATCCATAAAAGCTAAGTAAACAATAAACAAGACAATACTCACTCATCATGGATCAGCAAGTAGCATTCAACCTTCAAAATCCCAGAATCTCTAATCAGCACGCCCTAATGTCTATTTCGGTTCCAAGCTGTAATTCCCGATAAAAGTATTCAACAGGCAAAGTCGACTGATGTTGACGTAAACATTCAGTTGCTTTGCGCATGCCTTGCGTGATGTCAGTAAGCAGAAAAAGCGAGAGAGCGTGCTATTGAACGCATCAAATGCGGCATAGTTGTAAAAATATTCATTCTTGACTTTATGTTCGCTAGCAGGATAATTGCACTTTGAGGCCATAATCTGTCTTCTTGCACCAATGACTAAATGCATTTTGAAAACTTGCAGGACAAATAGCAGTTTTTGAGCAAAAGGTAGATAGTTCCCTTATATTTTGGGGTCAACAAACCCATTTCATTCCTTCCTCGAGGGCTTGTGTGTGTGGTGACCGGTGATAAAAAGCTATAAACCATATTTTTTAAAATAAGGTTCTGGCATACACTGTGGTTTTGGCAGGAAGCCACATCGTGATCTGGACATTTAATTTTGATTAATTATAGTTACCTCTTTGGTCATGATAAGCTCCTTTATTTATTAAAGTTTTTTGTTGTACTTACCTACCTGGCGGCTGGCTACTGTCGTGCTCTGCTATCGATTCTGGGTGGCCGCTTAATTTCTATCATTTATTTTTAGATAATTCAATGATGCACAGCTGCTGCTATACTCAGTTCCGTTTCAAACTTGCAGCTGAAGTGCCCTGCTGAAAGCAGTGCGTGATTTCTGTATATACAGCTCTTACATTTTAAAGGGACCCTCCCACCTTCAAAAAAGTTAATGAATTGGCATGAAAGTGATGTCGCTCGGTTCAGAAAGAGCAAAAACGAATATCTACCAAATTTCATCGAAAAATATTCACCGGTTTTCAAGATATTAGACTTTTACTTTTGTTTACTTTTTGGGATCTCCGCTGTTACTAGCGACTTTATTTGAAAGTGCGGCATTTGTTGCGCGCAAAGCAGCATATACCACCGCGTGCTACAAAACGTTTTAGTCAAACATTTAACGGACGTTCAAAAGTCTGATGACGTCATCAGATTCCCGTAATGGTTAAGAGATAGGGACCATGCTGGTCCCACCCTGCAAGTAAAGGGAAGAAATTTCTTGAACACCATAAAGCTGCGGGGGTTGCGACCAGGATAAATGGTGGTTTCTGAGCCTGGCCGCAAACTTGGCTATCTCAACTCAAAACTAATGTTAAGGTGGGAGGGTCCCTTTAAGACATAAATTCTTGAGCGGAGGAGCAATCTGCCGAAGAAACTCTGACTGCAAGCTTGATATGGAACAGACTATAGCCCTGAGGGCACCTTTCCCGCCTCTCCCGAACGACCACCTTAATCCTGGCTGCTGAATGATGATGTATGGATCCATGCACCAATGGAATGGATCCATGTGTAAGGCTAATTGGTTGTTTTTTATGGTGACAACTGATAAACATGCTTGAATATCCCTTATATTGCTGAAATGGCAGCATGCTGATGAAGTTCTTCCAAAAAGGCTCAGACTGTGAAGCATCGCAGCAAAAATAACATGAAACAGTTGGCTGAGTTGGTAGGAAATGTCTGTACCACTGCATTCGATGGCTCTTTTTCAGCACACAACACTACAATGAGCACTACTGGTATTGGTGCAGTTTCCATGAAAACATTATGCTCCAGGCTGTGCCATCTACTAGTTTTGTGCAAAATACTTGAGTGATGCCAATAAATCAGGATGTGTCTGCTAACAGACTTCATATTTTTCAGTGATGACTTATCATAAAAGTGGTGTGATAAAGACTTATCATAAAAGTGGTGTGATAAAGGTTTTCTTATGTTTTTTTACAGTATTGTGTCTAAGGGAGCTGGAATATGAGTCTGAAGACTACCCTCAGAAGAAATGTAAATTATGTGGCTGTCATTTGTTTGAGCTTTTTGGTACTTAATCACCTTTTAAAGATCATTACTCCCAGGAAATCTGCAGAAAATTATGGCATGTGCAATGAAGCCATTGAGTATTTACTTAGTGAATACAAAGGTAAGTGAAAAAGCATGTACATAAGACTGCATGAAATGCTAGGTTGAAGTAGATGTGAAGTGTTCCAAATAAAATGACCTTTGTGTTTGTGTATTGGTATCACCATGCTCTTCTTGTGCTGAGGTAAATGCCTCCAGTGTGAATCAATAATGCTGATAAATGAACATTGGACCCCTTCACATTTCTCCAGATCTTGCTGCCAAAAAGAATATTCTTCATAAAGAGAAGTATTTAGAAGTGAAGGAGCTTAGAAGCAGTCTGAAGAAGGCAACAGTTGATTTGAAACTGAAGGAGGAGCAGTGCATCACTGACCTACGTGGCCTCAATGGATCAGTCAAAATGTGGAAAAAACTGTCTTCTGATATTCAGGTATGATCATTTTTCTCTTTTCTAAAGCTACATGTTTGCATGTAGAGATGGTAACTAATAACTGTAATTCAAGGATATATTATTTATTGGCTATTGTGACTTATTTTGTGGTCATCACTTTGTCTAAATTCAGGCAGTTATTGGGGTTAAGAAAAATATGAACTGGCTTTGCTAGCTTTCATGTCAAAACTAGCCTCCAATAAGATATGCCAATGCACATTTCACCTACCAATAATCGATTATTGACTTATTCTCGACTTATTGACGATTATGGACTCATTGACTTATTCTCTTGCAACAGCCGTCACTACTGCCGATTTCCTCACAATTCGGAGATGTCTTGCTCTCTTGTCTGCATGAATGTTTCCATTTATATAACTGTTGTATGACTCTTCCAGCGTCACCTAGACGATGCGCACAACATGATGGACCGCAACGCGATGGTGCTGACGGCCGCGCTGGAGGCACTACGGGAGGCGGAGCTGAAGGTGGAGCGGCTGGAGAGGCAGCTCGGACTAAACGGCACCGTGGTCAGTGAAGGACGAAACAGAGCGGATGAGGAAAGGGATCTGAGTAGTCAGTTTGAAAAGGATAGAGGGTTCGGGAAGATTGAAGCGAGTGATAAGTGACGGAAAGGGAGACCAACACTGCCCTTATTTTCCTACCCTTATGGAAGGGAGAGAAAGGTGATACCGTGGCTAGTATCGGAAAGGGAGAGGGAAGGAGAGGACTGTACAGCGCTGTTAGCGGGCGGATGAAAGGAGAGCTGATTGGATGCTTCCGCAGTTACGAAGGAAACAGAGAGGGAGGGAGGGAGGAGACGGTACTAGAGAACCAGAGACTTGGGTAGTGTGGTATCGGTGGTGCAGCATTGGTCCAAAAGTGTTAACATTCCCATCTGTGGGTGATTACGCTGCTCGTTGTCTCGCCCCGCCACCGACTCGACTCCACGAGCATTTCATGACCTGTAATCCCTCACCGTTGGCTGTTGTGCGTGCCCCACAGGCCGTGGTCTGAGCTGAGCGTGCCGCTGTGACTGCGCCGGTGCACCGCCCGGCCAGTGGAGCCGTCGCAGGCAGGCTGGCTGAAGGAAGATACTCTGTTGACGGCATGGTGAAACGTCGTACGGCTATTCGGAGGCTTTGAAAAACGCCCTGCTCTGTTCGAGTGTCATTTTACGGCGATCGGTTAGAGGCTATTTTTGAATGTGTATGATGCAATGTTTGTTACATATGGGTTGCAGGAAGTTTTATATCTGTGGAATTGATCAGTATTTCCAGAATGACCAGTAACTCCGTCCAATTGACCAAACCTTACATAGCCATGACGTAGGTAACGTCAGTGTCATATGACTTGCATAGACAGCTGTTCACATCGATTTTATAGTGAATAGCCGGTCAGCATCCCGGAAATGGCTGTTGACTCCGTCCAGTTGCTGACCGATATTTTTGTACAAATATTTGTGCCTTTTTATTCGCGTAGTGGTTCCGTTGTATTGTTGGCCGTGAAGGACACGATCTGTTGTGCCAAGTTGTTATTGCGTTAGCTCGTTCGTGCGCAACTCTTTATTTTTTAAATTATTTTCCATTGTTAACCTTAGTGGCAAATGCTCGTTAGGGCTCCGTACCTGGATGTGCCAACTTCGCAGAAGAGGTGGGGAAAACATTTTAGTGTAATGCTATAGTGCGTGCTTAGGATGCCAGTTGCGGTCTCCTGTAAAAGGGACATTACTTCATATACTTACTTACCAGCTATCTGTTTAAAGTGTGCAATTTTTATACTTTTTTACGGGTGCCGAAAATGGAGGTAAAATAAAGCTGCTTCTAATCACGCCGTTGTCATACAGCACTCCGTTCAGCGACATACGAGTGCATCGTTGACCCAGTCCCTGTGACGCTGCCCCCCCCCCCCCCTACCACCCCTCGACACCATACCGCACCATAATGCTTTACCATATTGTCCATCTCGCCATAGCCGCAGACCCTTCTGCCAAACCAGCTCGCTGTAGATCAATCATTCGAACAACAAAACAGCAGTGTACCCGACGGGCCAAATGTGGTGTATTTCATAATTTATATTCGTCGTATACTGTCACCACCACTAGAGCTGTAACATAGAATATATGTATACCGGGCGACTGTCAGGCGTCGCCATGTCCATAGAATGCTATTATGACTTGCGTGCACCACACGCGGCGGCCCTTTGTACAAAATCGGGACCCAAGTCACAATCACATCCCATCCGTGCCCAGCCGCCGGCAGGAGCATCCCGCCCCGCCCGCCTGCCCGCTCCCCCGCCGCACAGCATTCACGAGCGCGCGCGCGCGCCAATTATTGTCGCGGTCAGTCGGGCCACGTCGAAATACCATGGCGCCCTAAAATAGCAACAAAAAGTGCACACTCTCTTGTCATGCACCGGTTAAAAACAACCATGCCAAGGCCAAACCAACCCTAAATAAACTGGAATCATTTCAAAATAGGCTGCCCCGTCTCGGCAAGCAGATCGCGTCCCCGCCAGCCCCACGCCGCCGGGATTCAAGGAAGACACTTGTGGCTAATCACGCTCCATTCACTCTGCTCGCTCTCGCTCGTTCCCAGTCGCTCTCTCCCTCTCGCGCGCCGATCGTCAGTCCGTCCGTTAAGCAGCAGTAGCAGCAGCGGTCCGTCTCCGTCTGTCGTCTCTCTCTCTCGTCTCAGTCGTCTAGCGGCGCGGGCCCCAGACCACCGGCGTGCGGTTGGCCGTGTCTCCGAAGCTGGGAAACTCCTCGGCGCTGGCCATGTTGGGGGCCATGGAGCGGGCCGCAGGCTGGCGAGCACCGGCCGCCGCCGCCTGCTGCTGCTGCCACGGGGCGCCGCTCACCACGAAACCGGCCCTGAGCGGGGAGAGCGGGGGAAGTTAGAGGCGAACCAGGGACAGGGCGGGAATCAGGGGATACAAAAGATTAGAGCGACATCGTGAGAAAATTAAGCACTGGATTTTAGATGAGTGGGTTTTGTATCGGACATGTCGTGTGGCAGAGTTCTGAGATAATTAGAGCGATCTAACTGATAAACCACCAGGAAAGAGACATATGACATAACAGTCGAACCCGATACGCCAAATTGTACGGCAGCTTTCAGGAAATTCCCTACACACCAGCTTTACCAGCCGCCACTTCACGATACACCACCGTCGCCCATCCCCCGGCCCCTCTCCCCCTCTCACCTGTCGGTGCGCTCGGTGCTCTCTCCGTTATACCCAGTGTCCCTCGGGCCGCGCACGTGGGCGTTCATCTCCTCCCTCTCCACCACATCCTGCATGTACTCCTCCTCGAGGTTACGGAGGCGCTCGGCGCACTCGAACACGGCGTCCTCTGCTCCGGTGATGACGACCAGGTCCGGCTCCGGGTCGTCGTAGCGCGGGAAACGCACGTCCACCTGACGGAAGGTGCGGGGAGGGGTGGTTAGGGGTATGGGGGACGTTTGTATTTAGGAGGGGTAGAGGTGGTGGGAGGGCCTGCCATGGTGCTGTGGGAGGTGGGTGATGTCGATGCTAAGTTCTGAACAGATCGAGAGAGGCTAGTTTAAGTTTATGATGGAGAAAGTGGACGATTTTCCAGATCAAAATTGCGGTACTGGCGCGTATGCTGTAGAAGGCGTGCGAGTTGAGACATGATATGTGCCAAGCCATATCTGTCAGCTATTTCTGAAGTTTCCATCACCGGTTTCTCACGCACTGAGCCATTGCTACCCGTGAGCAATAATTTAATCAGGTCTCCACCGCACAACGCGCGTTGGACACGCATGTCCTGGCCGCTGAGCGTTCAGGGCACGCAGTGAGGCAGGCAGATTAGTCGTGCAAAATTGGGGCAAGCCGTCCCCGGTCGGGACAGTCGCACAGCCTGCGCTCCGCCAAAGCGCCCCGTATAGCATCACGGGGTCAGTCATGATCGTACTGGGCTACGATAATGGTACACCCGAGACAGAACGCACTAACATGCAGCAGAAATGATCCCTATTACCCTGAATTATTCACCACGATACCGGCGAGGCGAAGGCAATGAGCACTCACTCGTCACGCACTCTGGTACTAGAGTAATGGTCATAACTACATAGATTATAATCAACAATCCGCCCCTAGGAAGCAACCAGTCAAAGACCCACAACATTCATACTAACCTAACCCCAGCACAAGCGTCCAACCCTACCAGCAGTTTCTTTTCACTACTGCTCAGCAAAGTGAAAGTGAAAAGTCCGACAAAGCACAAATCCCCATCCTCATGGAGTCTAACCACGGTCGGTAGGGGAGAGTGGGGCAAAGCGGCCACCCTAACGTTTCTAACGATGCCGACGCTTGATTTTTAAACTTGGAAAGATTCTTTCTATACCAATGTGATCCCTATTAAATTGTCTTTTATTCCAACTGCGTTTCATTTCCAAAGGCGTTCACATATGGGAGATATTGACAAAACTTTAAACCTATAGCATATTGGCCACTTTGCCCCATCCCTGAGGCAAAGCGGCCACTGGCGACTCCTCAAGTCCCGATATGAGAAACAGAATAGTTGCCTCATGCACGACTAGGGTATTTGAAGGTGACAATGTTTAAGGGAAGATGGATGTTTACTTTGTTATCTTCCCACCTATTGCTAAACAAAGAAAGAATTTTCTTGGAAAAACATTTAATTGCATAATTTGGTAACTCATGTAACCGAAAAGTGGCCAAGATGAATGCATGACGACACATTTGAATATAAATAATGTTTTTATCCAGATGGAAACAACTTATGACCAATTGGGGGCTGGCCACTTTGCCCCGGCCGCTTTGCCCCGCGCATACCGTCCGAGACAAAAATATTCCAGCTCAGCTATTAGTGGGGTAAAAAACATTAAAATTGGTAGAAGGCATGTACGATAACCACGCAATGCATGGACAAAAACGCTTATAAAAATTCCAAACGGTTATGGAATAAAATAACATTTAAAAATTGTAAACATAATTGGTAACCTGGCAAGAAATGCTTTTCCGTGTTTCACAGAACAATGGCGATGGGCCTGAAACCCCGGTCTGGCTCATTCGAACGACCGTGAAGAGAAGTATAATTGGAAATCATGAATTGGAACTGACGCCAGCTGTGGAGGGCTAAAACGATGGATGGCCGCTTTGCCCCGGGTGGCCGCTTTGCCCCACTCTCCCCTACCCATATGTCTTCATAAACCGTCAATGTAGCGAGAGCTGAAGACGGCAGCGGCGAAAAACACTGGCTGGGTTCAGAAGCAGACAGTTATGGGCCGGGTATCGGGTGGTGGACCCCACTCTAATGCGCCCGACGGTGGCAACTAGTTCGGTCGACTGATATATACGGTACGCCCGGGTACGAGAGGTAAAATGTGTGGAAGAGAGGGGTGTGGGTCTCTGGTGTCGATGGGTTGAACTCGCTACCCTAGCCAGCCAGTGAGTCACCATGGAATATTTTGCGCATTCTTAATATTTTGCTACCATGGTAGACACCAGTTGCTGCATTCGGCATGAAAGCTAAATAAAATTATCCGCACCTTCAACGAATGCACCATTCATTAAGTCCAGTTGCGCATTAATTAGCATACACCACGCTCAACCTTCACTGTCAACTCACCTCCAACCTCCCAAAGTCCAACACCATATTCAGCTCCCCCATCACTTCCCATCCCCCGTCACGCACCTGGAACTCGTTCATGATGGCGCGGATGTTCTTTCCGCGCCCGCCGATGATGCGTGCGTGCACGCGCGGGTCGATACGCAGCTCCTCGCGCGACTGTGACTCCAGGTCGCCGACGATCTGCCGGATGGCGGCCTCGGCGGCGTGCGCCTTCTCCTCGTAGCCAGTGATGGTGATCAGGTCCGGCTCCTCAGAGTCTGACAGAGACGGACGAAAGGGGGTTACATATTATAAAGGTAAAAGTATGAAGACGGGTTTAACCAACAACCCGTCACTATTATAGAGTTGAGGCTGAATGAGACGCACGAGAGAAAAACTGAGTGAGAAAGAAATCCGGCCTATGATTGCATTTTCATGCTAAGAGCTACGACCTCAGAAATACGGACTGCGATACGAGAAAGCATATACCAGACACGGTTTTGATATTCGGCGGGTTTTAACTTCATGCTTTCTAAAAAAAAAAATGAATATCAGTGTCGCCCTCAAACCATCACCAAATTTATTCCCCAACTCCCTCCTCAGAGCCGCTCCTGCTCACCCTTCTGCGGGAACTGGACGTTGACCTCGTGGTCCAGCCGGATCTTGGAGATGACGGCTCCCTTGCGGCCGATGATCTTGGGGTGGTAGTCGGGGTTCACGCGCATAGTGAGGGTGAACGAGCGCAGCTCCCGGTCGGCCTTCTCGGCGTCCAGCTCCTTGACTCGCTGCAGCAGGCCCTCGCGGGCGTCGTCCAGCTGAGGGATAAGGGCGGTGGGGGTGAGGAAGAGAAGATACCGTCCCGGATTCTCCCGGAGCAAGTACAACTGAAGAAGAACGGGGATAGTGAGACACCGAAAAGAGACGTGTAGACTGACCATCGAGTTAAATCATTAGAAAAAGTAAGCCATGACAGCATTTTCGCCGTGACTAATGAGAACGGCGTCTGCGAAAGGCGTTAAAAACCTAAACTGACCTACATCAATTCAAGGCAATGCATCCTCCCTCATCCATCCCTTCCGGGGATCACCCGGCGTCATACTGATTTTCACCTTGTCCGGCGTGCCGGTGATGCGGATCACGTTCGAGAGCTCCTCGGCAGGCGGGATCGAGATGTTGACGTCGAAGTTCCTCATCATGTCGCGCACACCCTTGCCCTTCTGGCCGATGATGAAGCGGTGGTAATCGAACGGCACTTCCACCTGTGCACAGCGGGGAGGACGTCAGTGGATCGCGAGAGACAGGGGCGAGAAACTTCATCTATCGCTAGACTCCGATGTGTTGATACATCGGGCACACGTTTTAATACTTAGTAGCCAGCTCAATATTCAGAACGACAACACAGCATTCACTACCCCATTATTCAAAGAGGAGTCAAGCAAGTTTGCCATGAATCAGAATGCTGCAAGCGAGAAACATCGTCATAACAAGACTCAAGCAAAGGTCACCTAAAATCGTCTTACACTGTATGAAGCACAACATCAATTTGCCTAAGCCAATCCAACAACTTATCATTCACATGACTACACCTGTCCAAATATTCAGCCATCAGTTCAGAAATATTGCATCCACCCACCTCGATGGTGATGGGCACCAGGGCCAGTAGTGCGTCCCGTGCCGCCAGGCAGGCCGCCTCTGGTCCGGTGACCCGGATCAGGTCACAGCGCCGGGGACCCGCCTCCGACTCCTCTGAGCCGTTCTGCGCCGGCGGCAGCGCGTTCGGGTCAGCCCGGTCCGGGAACTTGATCTGCACCTGGTGGTTCTGGGTGATTTTCTGCACGTGCATACCGCGCGCGCCCATCACAGTGCCGTGGTGCTTCTGCGGGATCTCCACCTCGATGGTCACCTGCGACTCCTGATGGCAGAGACGGGCGGGGGAAGCGGGTTAGCGCGCATAACTTTGAAGCAAGGCACACTTATGGCGTAACGGTAAGCCGCATTCACTTGGTATATTCCTCCCACCTTCATTCCCATCACATTCTCCTATGCCTTCTCCAGCCATTGGCAGCAGACATCCCCGCCGCCAACACAGCCCTAAGTCCTATATCATACCGCCCCGACCGCCAACACAGCCCTATATCTCGCCGCGCACACAGCCCTCCATCCCGCCGCCGCGGCCGTGTGCCACACTGATGGTGATTGTCGGCTCTCTGTCGCCGGGCCGGGGGGCTCTCGGCGGCGGCACGTCCCTGCCATAAGGTAGCACTAGGAGCGGGACATGACTCCGTCGGGACGGACGCAGTAGGCCGCCGACGGCCGGTTAATTCGCAGCGGTCGTACAGCGGAGACTTTTAGGGAGGTGAGATTGGTGTGGGGAAAGCCCGGGAATTAAAAGTTGAGCAACTTCACGCCTCGGGACATAATGGCCTGGCAACGTAGTATTGCAGGCTGCTGCAAGTTGTAGCATATGAGCTCAAATCTATGCTGCTTAGACAATTCGAAGAATCATATCATTACATACTAGGACGTGACCTACTAACTCACCTAGCATTACACCCTTCCCTTCAGCTCCCATAACTACAAATTGCACTTGAACGTCAACGTCAGCCCATGACGGCCCAACGTACGTCAAATTACTACCGACCACGACCAACAACCGGTCCCAGCGACCAAGTCACCATAGCAGCAATGGCTAAACACGCTACTGACCGAGCCGGGGACCACGGCGGTATAAATCACTTCCGGACACTAATCACAGCACCTGTGCCGGCAGAATGGCGACTCACGCAGTGAGGAAACAGTCGGGGATGACTGAGCCGCAATGCCAATTCTGTACTTATACTTTCTATTCCATCTCCCCATCAGCAGCAGTAGGGGAACTTATTATTTTCCTTTCCTCTGTTTAGTTGGCCTCTCGACACTGTAATTAGCAGGCTGATACCAGGTCGTTTGTTTGTTCCATCACCACCCTTCGCTATACCGATTGTCCCTTCCACACGTAAAATTGTCCCGCCTAACATCACTTGCATGAAATATATCCCTAGTCCCAACACAATGGCATGACGATCCCTGCCATTCCGTCCCCGACCCTGACTCCCCGTATACTCACCAGTCCGTCGACGATCTCCTGGATGCGCTGTTTGGCCGCCTCCACACACTCCTTGGCGCCCTTCAGCGACACCGTGTGGCTGTCACTGCCCGAGCGGGGGAAGCTGACGTCCACGCCGCCGAACTGGGCCTTGATCTCGCGCAGAACCTCGGCGCGCCGCGACACAAAGTGCCGGTGGTGTTTGGGGTCGACGCTCATCTCGGCCATCACGGTCTGGTCCTGTGAGTGGTGGGGGGAATGGCGTTAGAGCTGTGGGGAGGTGAAGGTGTGGCAGGGGCTGTTGGAGAGCTGGGGTGGCAAGCTGAATTTAGGAAGGTTAAATTAGAGGTTTCGTAATATGTTAAAGTCGCAACATTTGACTCGCTTACGATGTTCATGAGTGCGATCATAAAATCAGTGTCGCTCGTCAGCGTCATAACACCGCAAAAGTCGCACATAAAACCAACCCGAACACCAACCCGCACTGGTTGCCCCTACAAGTTACAACTCTCCCATTCCGCACTCACCAGGTCCTTGATGAGTTTCTCCAGCTGCTCCTTGGCCCGCTGCACGTCCTCCTTCTTGCCCATGATGGTGATTATTTCACAGTCCTTGTCGCTCTCGCTGGGGAACACAATCCTGGTTCCCGTGCCCGTCCGCAGCGCCTCGATCTTTGAGCCGTTTTTGCCTGGAGGAAGGGTCAGAAAACAACGGTTACTGGGCCGTCGGGACGTCGAGCCGCTGGTCGATAGGCTGTCTGGCTGAGTGGTAATAAATAACGTGAGGCTATTTACAGCCCACCCATTTGCCGCCTGTTGTCTTTTGGTACGACACCGAGCAGCCGTAACATAATTTGGCAGTATCAGGAGAGGGCAGGCCAGGCCAGAGTTCTGCATCATTGCACCTTGACGAACAGTGAAATTCAATGGTCGTCAGTGGTGATGGAATGGACGTTCCTCGTTGATATCAGAATAAACTGCCTGCAACGCCACCGCATAGCAAATAAACTAAGTAGTGCCTTAAGGTCAGATGCGCAGCCGGGGCTTGTACTGTTCCCTCAACACCAACAAAGCTGTTAGACGCATGAAAACCCCAATCCCAAGCATGCAAATCGAGAGCCATAAAAAGTGCGCCGAATGCCCACAAAAGATACCACAAGGACTATTATTGGTACTTGTACAAAAGTCAATGGCACTCGAGCGCAGCCCAACTGAGTCTCCCCATCCCCCTTCCCACAATGAGTCCCAGCCCTCTCCTATGGGAGTTAAACACTAGAACACTTAAAGTCACACTTATAGTCACACAGTAACACTCCTAGTCACTGACCGATAAGGAAGCGATGATGCTCGTGCTTGGCGCGCACCTCGGCCGTGTGCCCGTTGAGCGTCTTCTCGTTAGCCAGCTCGGTAAGGATGCCCTCGGCCTTCTCCACGTCATCCTTGGGGCCGCGGATTGTTACCTGTAGGGTAGAGATGGTACCGGGGAGTGAGCGTATGTAGGGAAGGGGTTAGATCACTCACAGTCAGCCAGTGTAAGGAGTGTGGACATTGTTCAGTGATCACCCAGACACTATAGGGAATGAGAAAATTACTGTCAGTCAGTATGGTGGGCGAGAGCTCCACCTGTACGCACCATGGTGAGAATAACGTGGAACATCGCCGGTCAGATGAAAATAATGAGCAGGAAATGAGAACGCCATTCAGAAGGGAACATTAGTGCGACATACGCTCGGGACGCCGGGGCACGGGTAACACTGATTGACGCACTCACAAAAAAAATAGCTGACTGCCACTAGATTTCGTTCGTGCATAATTTATCGATAGGTTACGCTATGAGTTGCAAGAAACTTAGATGTGCAATATGGGACCAAATAGCCGACTTCGCTTACGCCAGCGTTGCTCGGCAACCGAAAAACGGTGACGTCAAAGGCCCCGAAAATGCTCAGGTAATCGATGACTCGTTGGACAGGCATACACACACATTTGGGACGTACATACAGCGCTCGATGTTCTACCTACACACTCATCGCATAAAACACGGCTATATACAGAGGAGACGTAAACCAGCAGGACTACGCTGAAAATAAAATAAAACGGCGCAGCTAGCCAGGCAACTAAAAAGACACATTGCCAGCTGACAGTCTAGAACAGCCAGCGGTACAAGACTCTCGTTTCAGCAGCCAGAAGCGAGCGCCGCGTGCTCAAAAGCGCTGCGTGTGTGGCGGCCAGCCGGGCGGTGTCTGGGGAGGGAGGACGTCTCACAGAGCGCTACTCACTCTGTCTGTGCCCAGCTCCAGGGCCAGCGCGTGCCGCGGCGGCGCCGGCCTGCGCCGACCACCTACCTGACGGTGCGACTGGCACACGGTGGAGAGAGAGCCGCGGAGGAGACGGGGAGAGTGAGTGGGGACGTCAGGTTGGGGACGCACGTGGGTTAGATTATTATGGTACTATGCTACAACAATTTAGTGAGAACTGTGGCGTAGATGTTATGTAAGCAAGAAACAAGTTAGTTTAAAGTGTGAAAGCATATTGCCCTTAGAGACACGCGAGTTTTGAAAGCATTCCGTGCGCCTATCAAATAGGGTACTTTGAGAAAGCAAAAAATCGACAGCCGGAGTATAGTGACGAAATTTCAAGTCGCTAGAGTTTTGTCTGTCAGAAACAATGCATTGTGCATAAAGCAATGAGGCAATAAAACGTTAATGTACTGTGTCATTAAGATCACGCAAATGGGGAACTCTTGTTCCTAAACTGCACATGGCCTGCCCACGCGGCAATTATGGAACAGCTCTGGGCCATCGCACTACAATGGCGCACCAGCTGTTGACGCCGGCCGTAAATACACCCGGACTACCATAGCCGCCAATCAGGTGGGGCCATGCGACAGTGGCTGTTTGACAAAATACCGCTGGTGACGTCACGGTGACGTCAGAGGTGGTATCGGTAGCGGCGGCGCCGGCCGGTCGGCAGGGGCCGCCGCTCGAGAGCGGCCCGCGGGCAGCAGCGGCTATTTTAAAACGGCAGACAGCCGCCGATGCTATTATTAACGACACGTTGCTGCAGAGATTGAAGGTGCCGCTTTCATCAAAAATAGGAGTAGTTCTAAGTTCGAACAGCTGAAGTGGGTCAATCTATAAGCTTGAACGGCTATGAATAGCATAGCATAGCAACCAGCATAGCGACGGCACCAACACGACGCTAAGCCCACAGCTGACTGACAAGCTAACTCAACGCCTAAACTAAACCCTCCAAACCTACCTAGCTGGGTAAAGCCTTTAGCCATCAAGCGTCTACCACCACCTCCCCCCCCCCACCCCCCCCCCCCCCACCCCCACCCAAGCCCCACAGCCCTCCTACCTTGTCAGACTTGCTGTCGGCGGACGGGAATTTAATCTGCACGCCGCCGCACTCCTCCATTATGGACTGGATGAGGCGACCGCCCGGACCGATGATACTGTTGTGGAATTTGCTCGGCACGTTGATGTCCTTCTGGATGATATTATCCAGCTCGTTCTGAATCTTCTGAATCCGGTCACGGGCAGCGAGGACGTCTTCCTTTCGACCAGTGATGACGATTTCGCTGCTCTCGGAAGACTCGTCCGGCAGGTCGATCCGCGTGTTGGTCTCGTCGCGGATTTTGCGGATGTTGACGCCGCCCTTGCCGATGATGAACTTGTGGTGCTGCTTGTAGATCGAAACGCGCTCCTGTTGAAAGGAGAAGGCACATCAGCGGTCGGGAGGAAGAGAGAAAGATGCGAGAGATGAAGCGATCATCCGATACAAAATCTCCATGAATTGTCTAAAGAAAAACAATAAAAAAGACACGCTTTGCCAAAATTGTACGATTCAAATAATGCCGCAGGGCACCGTAAGGGAATTTGATGATTGGTAGTCGATGACATACTCGGCACACATATGCACGATAATCAATATCGGACTATACTCGGCGATACGCGGTCGCACATGAAATAATAATGGCAGTCTGTATATGAGCGCGTAGTATGGCAAGCACCCCGCGGCGAGCGTCCTGTTGAGCACCCACCTGGTACCCGGACTCCATGAGTCCCTTGACCAGCTTCTGCAGGTGCTTGTACGACTGGTCCACCATGTCCTTCGGGCCGCGGATCTTCACCACGTCCGACTTCTCACCTGTTGGAGACGAAAAGACGGTCAACGGTTATAGTCCACTTGTCTGTCTTCCAGCACCGCAACTTATCCACAATCCTCGATCATAATTGTTTCGTTTTAGACTAAACGACAAAATCTTTCGGCCATTGTGCACCATGGCTGAGCACAGTACCTATTTGAAAATCGGCCGGAAGAAAAACAATCCCGCATATAACTGCCCTGCTTCTCCGCTCTAAGCCCCTTCCCTTCCCATCAACTCGAGGAATCACCACACTCTAGCCTCTGTCTCATTCTACGGACTCACCCTGCCGGGGGAAGACAATCTGGACCTGGTCAAACTGCTGTCGGATCTGGGTGATGTTCTCGCCCTTCGTGCCGATAATCTGCCGGTGGAAGCGGCTCTCGATGATGATGTCCCGCTCCTTCTCGTTCTCCATCTTGTTCTTCATGTCCAGCAACTCAGCCTTGGCGCCCAACACTCCCTCCTTGGGACCCTCGATCTTGACGATGGTGGAGGCCTCGTTCTCCGGGATCGAGACGTAAACACCGTGCTCAGCCTTGATCCTGTGGGACACGAGGATGGAACATCAAGATTGCGCATGTATGCATTCAGCATTGACGTCAAGAGCTTTCCACGTCATATGGCGAGGCGATTATATAAATTCGGGCATCAAGGCGTGAGCGTAGCTGAAAGTGTACCTGGTGTTCACTTAGAAACAAGACCATATTCTATTTCACGTCGTTCCGTGAGGGATCCAAGCTAGTGACCGGACCCCTGTCATTTCCGCCGCCCCTTCATCCCTATCCCACACTACACAGCATCACCCGTCTTCACAGACCTGTTGATGTTGGCTCCGGCCTTTCCGATGATGTGCTTGTGGTACTTGGTGGGAATGTCCAGCTCCTCGACACACATGCTGTCCTCCAGCTCCTTGGCGCGTGCCGCGATCCTCTCGCGGGCCTTCTCCACATCTTCCTTAGGTCCTTCGATCTTCACCTTGCTAGAGCTGGTGTCGAACTCAACGTGGACCTGGACAGAGAAACGCGAGGTTAGGACGTGAGGTGATGGTTCGCGTTGGGTTTAGAAAACTGCGACGATTGAGTGTCTTTATTACAAGTCACGAATTCGGACGTGCCGGATAACCTGATAGGCAATTGTGCACAGCTGTGCTTACGCGTAACGAGTGCAACTTGTGAGTCTCGTATCAGTTAGCAAAACAGAGATAGTAAAGGGCAATGTCTTAACTAATTCTTGAGTGGGTGTATGGTTCCGAGACTTGCTTGTTTATTGGGGCTCGGGGCTGTATTGATATCGAGGGATCGAAGTCAGTTAGCCGCCTGTTTTCAATAATAAAAGCGACAGGTAGCATGACTCGGCAGACATTCAGCGAACGGTCTAATGGCGGATAGATCAGCTGTAACACCAGCGGAACTGAATGTCTGATTGAGCCGCGGGACGAACGCCATGGCCGGGAATACAGACAAATCGCGCTAAGCTTGGCGCTGTAAATCTGCCACAGTGAGTCGGAGGCTGCAAGATTGACGCTGCTAGTTCGAGACTGTAAACCTGACGCTGTAAAATATCTGCTACTGTGTGTCTAACACGATACGTCTGATACTAAAAGTCTGACATACTGACTGACGCTAATCGTGTTTTCGTTGTTCGGTGCAGTGACAGACGGTCAACCTGGGACCGATCAGTGAAGGGTCAGGGGCGGATGGAGGCAGCGACAGGGGTAGCCGGGGGCCGGGGGGTCATGGCAGAGGGGGGGGGGATGACGACTAACAGCACACAGGTGGCTGAAAATGTCACAGGTATGACACGGAGCTTCATGTACAGACGGCATGTCACAGCTGAGACAACCAACGGGCGGATTGGGGACAGACGCCCGGGGACGTGCTCCGAGTGGCACCATGCACAGTGCCAGCAGAATGAGAAACAGCAGGGGAGCAGGTCATCACACACCGTGACGAAACATTGAGATGTTACCACCAGTCGTCATGACGTCAACAACCCTTCCTGACGTCATCAAACTTCTGACGTCATCAGCGTTCAGTGAAGTGATTACCAACCACTAATACATAAATAATCACTACATCTGAGCACCCCACCCGCTCGCACTAACCTTAGGGATATCGGAAGTGATTGCCTTGATGTCTGCGCCCTTCTTGCCGATGATGTACTTGTGGCACCAGACGGGCGCGTTTACTTCGGTCATCACCACGCTGTTCGCCTTGTCGTACACCATGGTGAGGGCTGTCGGCGGGGGCGGGGGCGGGGGCGGGGGCGGCGCGTCAGAGCTCGGCTATAGGACGGCCCACCGGCCGGCGCCGAGGTTCCGGCTCCGTTAGGGGGAAGGGGGGGGGGGGTACCGACCGACCGCTAGCTGACAAATGGCTGACGGCTGTCACGGGTCGCCACGCGCCGTGGTGTCATCGGTCGGGTGGGGGAGGGGTGGTACGACCACCCGCGGTGTCGCTCGAATGGCCGGCGGGAGAGTGAGTCAGCGGTAAATTGTCATTGGAAAACCATCAGACAGCCTGGTCGGCAGCGATGGGACGACACTATCTCCTAACCGCTTAGGCCCCGGACACGTTCGACACGGTAAAGAAAAAAAATAGACAATAAGATAGATGATCAGCAAGATAGAAGAAAACGGTAGTCTATAAGACTGCCTTCATATTCTCGAAGCATCCACTGCACCACTTTCCTTGATACCTACTTTGCTTCTCTTTCACTTCCCTTCTCGATTCACTCTAGCCAACGCCTACCCTTCCCATCTTTCTCTCCCATCCACCATTCACCGCTTTCCCTGCTCTTCCCACTCTTCCTCCCCTCTCCTCTATCCGTTCTTCAACTTACCCTGCCCGAGCTTATCCTGGGGTCCGCGCAGCGTGATGGTATCCGAAGTCGAGTCGGTGGGCGGCATCTCCACGAACACGCCCGTCTTCTGGAGGATCTCGGCGATGTTGTTGCCGCGCGGCCCGATCAGGTATTTGTGCTGGGCCTTTACCACCTCCACACTAACACAGGTGCACGTGCGCTGCATTTCCTCATAGATGGCCAGGATCTGCTGTTTGGCGCGCATCACGCCCTCCTTCTCTCCCGTGATGGTCAGCTCGTCCTTCATCACGGAGAGAGGAGGCATGTTGATGCGGATGCCGGGGTTCTCGTTCTGCATGCGCGTGATGTTCTCGTTGTGAGCGCCGCAGATGAACGGGTGGTACTTCTTGGGAACCTCCAGCTTTTCGTAGGCCTGCTTCGACTGGAAA
The DNA here is from genome assembly GCF_019059575.1 of Amphibalanus amphitrite. NCBI lineage: Eukaryota > Metazoa > Arthropoda > Thecostraca > Balanomorpha > Balanidae > Amphibalanus > Amphibalanus amphitrite. The sequence continues at coordinate 177,320 of NW_024882731.1, read as the reverse complement.
TCGACCGGGACAGACAGGGAGCGATCAGCGGGGAGTGGACAAGTGGCGGAACAGCCGGAAAAGGGCATTAACTAGACACTGGATATCAAGCTATACATTTGAATCACGACAGATATTTTTGTGGACCTCATCAAAGGCAAGACCAGCTCCGAAGTGGTCTCCAAAACTGGTCATCGGATTGGCGAGTAATTAGAGTAAGTCTGCGTATTAGTTCAAATAAAAAATAAGCAGTGATACTTTGATCAACACGCTCTTACACAAGCCCCGCCCCTCCCCACAGACAGTCCTCATACCCAGCGCGTATCCATAATTATTCACCCTACACCCCAGCACCCCTTCCCTTCACCCCACGTCCACCCTCCGTACCTGCTCGTCGCTGATCATCTGCAGCTCGTGGATGGCCTTCTCGATACCCTCCTTGATTCCCGCCACGGTGATCTTATCGCTGGGGTCGGCCTGGCCCGGCACCTGGATCTTGGTGGCCGTCTGCGTCTCCAGATCACGCAGACGCTGACCGCCGCGGCCCAGGATGAACCGGTGGTGCTCCTTGGGGATGGTGATGCTCTGGGTGGCCTACCGGTCGGTGGGGAAAGGTATGGGGTTAATAAATGGGAGACAACCGCGTGTGTGGTCTCGGGCAGTCTCGGGTAGCCGCGATGGACTAACAGCTGACAAGGCGCTGTCAGAAATAGCAGCAAACTTCTCTCTGCTCACAGGATAGTGAAAACAAACAAAAATAGAGCTATTCAAATTCTCCGTAAAATAACGCAATCAGCGATTAGAGATGCATACTTTATAATAATCAAACAAAGCAAGCAGCCAAAGTGAAGGCGTAAATAACCATGCATCTCGGAATCAAGTTCACATATTCACCGTTCCCTCTATCCGATCTCCAAGTCATGTACCCGCCTCCTCACCCCTCCGCGTCGCTCCCCAGTCCCCACTCGCATGCACTCGCCGCACCTGGGTCTGGAAGTTCTCGAGGATGTGGCGCTTGGCGCGCAGCACCTGCTCCTGCTTGCCGCTGATCATGAAGGTCAGGCTGCCGTCGCGTCCGGTCGACACCTCGATGTTGGTGCCCGTCTTCTGCATGATGTCACCACAGCGCGTGTAGGAGCTGTCCTCGCCGAACTTGCTGTCCGACTTGCGCTCCTCCGTGGGCACGTGGAACACCTTGGTAGGAGGGGAGGGGAGGGGAGGTCAGGAGCCGAGCCGGTATCGGTCTCTGGGCGGTAGTCGGCGCAGAACGACCCCAAAGGTCAATCGGTAAGTGCAGAAGATAGCCTACTGGGGGCCGGTAATCATGAGCGGCTTAAAGATCGCACAATCACAAAGAACAAGATAGTCTCGGCACCTGAGTGGGTACATGACTTCCCCCACAGGACGGGTAGCATCGGTCGGTGGCATAACAACCACGCACGAGGCTCCAGCCGGACCGGGAGGAGGGGGAGTTGGGTCACACGCAGTCGGACCAGCCGGTCGGACCGCGAGGATCCCACACAATTGAGTGATAACAATCTGGGTCGCGACGGCGGCGGAGGCAAGCAGTGACGTCATACTGGTCAGCCGGAATATGACTGGTCGCTTCCCGATCCCAATCTGCGTCATATCTCCGGTGACCAGGGCTGTGTGATTTTGGGATGGCCAGCAAGACAGGGAAACGACGAACATTTAGAGAAATGGCCATTAAAAATCGATCATTTATCAGGACTGTTACTCTCATTAGTAAGAGTGATAGTGAAATCAAGGCAGTGGTGCTACAGATTCATGCCAGATAGAATGATCAGCAAAATATTTTATCATACTCTTCACAGTGCTGTCACTGAATGATCATGTCTGCCCCCATCAAAACCAATTATAACCCGTTACAATGATTGCTTAGCCACGTCGTTACCTCCCAATCACACCCCCCACTGACCACAAGTGTCTGTGTTGTGCCATCCCCCACTAGCTGTACCCTCCCCTGTCCCCTCTCTCCATCTTTCCGTACCTGGGTGACACTCGACGTTCCCACGCGCATGCGCTGCGCCCACGGGTTGGTCTGGCCGGGCGTGGGCCCGCCGGCCTCGATGCCGCTGTCGGGCAGTGCCGGGAACAGGTCGTTGTAGGAGACGGGCGCCGGCGCGTCGGCGGCCGGCGTGGGCTCCGAGACCCCTTCCGGCGCCGCGGCCGGCACCGCCTCCTCCTCCTGCTGCTGCTGCAACTGGCTCTGGTCCATGTTCGGTCCGAGTCGATACAGTACACTGCAGAGGGGACGGTCATAATATGAGATACCGTGTCCATGTTCGGTCCGAGTCGATACAGTACACTGCAGAGGAGTTTATCATAATATGAGATACCGTGTCCATGTTCGGTCCGAGTCGGTACAGTACACTGCAGAGGGGCAGATGGGGAGGGGAGGGTCATATGCACAGGGGAACACTCATAGGGGTCAGAATGACACTGTGAGTAGCCAAAATAGATAAATGGGAATTGGTGAAATAGATGAAAGAGAGACAGCCATTATGGGCATGAAACTAAGTGATACCACAAAGGTAGAGTTTCTCTCAATTGGCCAGCATTTTGAGCTCTTGGCTGGCAGAGTTGGTTTAGGTAAGTAAGGCAGGAATATTATGGTCTATCACCAAGTGACAGAGTGAATCACCATGCTAAGAAATGAGACTTGGGATTGCTTAGGTACTGCTTTGGCTCAATTGTTGGACATAAATTTTTTTTTAGAGCCATTTCTAACAATTTTTTTCTCACAAATTATACAATAATGGCCCATCCAGCAATAGCAGAACGCATTGCATGCTGATGATTTAGTCATCAAGGCAACTGATCAATAGCATGTTCAATTTATACTCACTGAACTAATGTTTCATTCACATTGATCGTCCAGAATTTGACCTGTCTAGCATTTCAATCCAAAAGCTTAGATAATGGAAAATATTCCTAAGCAATAATGTAAATTGAGATTCTCTTCAGAAAATAACAGGTGTGAATTACTCAGTTTCCAATTTACCTTCCTTACATTCCCAACATGAATGACTTACATATCCACATAGGGGCAATAAAACCCTTATCATGAGCAGTGCTGGAAATGTTATTTTGTTTGTTTGTTTGTTTGATGGGGTTAGGGGCCCGCCAACTGTTATGTCATTTTGTGCTCAGCAAATGTCATTTCAATGATTCCCATATGTTTCTATTTTCATCCCAAAATTATTTTTCAACATGTTAATTATAAAAATGAAATCAAACACGTTACATAACAAAGTACTTTCAAGATTGCAAAATATTTCAGTTTGGTATCATTATAGATCTGCATCTTATGTGGGAAAGGTCAGTGCAATGCACTACACTCAATTTTAGAATAGCTGCCCAAAATTGAAATGAATTTACTAAGAAAAAATCAACTGTTGCAATGAATTCAGTTTATTTGAAATTGAAATGAAATTTAATCTGATACTAATGAAGTAGTTTTGTTTTTATGAAGTTAAGGCCTTGTACCTAAACCAAACATTTTACCTGAAATACCAATTTAATTTGCAGAACAATTGTAAAATTTTTAACAGCTCTCGTAATTACAACAGAAAATGAGGGATTAGACAGACAGAAATCTTAAAAGATCATGGCTATAATAACTCAACTACATGGTGTGTAATGCATGCATCATTTAATTAGAAAGCATGAATGATGGGAGGGTGAACCATTCAGTTTCCGAACAAAACATGATTAGGCCTATATAAATTATTTGATATTTTGGTCCTCCATTGACATGGCAGGCTTTGGAAATTAGAGTGAATGTCAAAACTTAATAAATGAGCCTTCCTCAGAGCACATATACATATTATTTTGGCATTATTATGAGCCAGAACCATCAAATATACACAACAGTCGGTGACACACCAGGGAAATAAGCTAAAATTAGAGCGCTCTATTTATTGCTCCTGCCCCATGTTGAAGAGATACCCCTAAAAGCGTGATCTTTTATCGGCCCTTACGCAGCAAGGCAGTAATTCTCAGACCGGTGGATGGTATCAATAGAAAGAGAATGCGTCAAAGATTAACATGAATTAATTAAAATAACATTAAAATGTTAATTAAGCGTGGAAATTAGTCCCAAACATAAGCTACTTATTGCTCCTACCTCGGCGACGGCGCTCCCCGCAGTCGGCGGAGAAGCTAAAATAAAAGCCACCATCCTCCTCCGTAAGTCAATTTTAGAGCGGCCGAGTGGGCCGATGCGGGGCCACCAAACTGAGGTGAGACGTGGCTAGTAATTGCAAACCGCCATAGGAATCAATATCTTAAGACGTACAATATGGAATGATTACTCTGAAGCTGGAGTGAAAGCATGAGTAGATTGCAAGAAACGAAATGCATAGATTGGTTGAATTATGTACAATAGGCACAGCTCAGATGAAGCCATTTCTATGATGTTGACATATGACATAACCCTTCCTCTCCTCACCTATGACCTAAGTGCATTGGCAGTTACCGGCATAGTTTTTGAGCACGAGTGTAATTCGCAATCGGACCGCAATACATGTTGCTAGGCTGCTGCAATTACAACGAACATACGAATACTGCCTTCATTTGTAGACGTTTGTTTTTTAGGCGGTCTTTGACCCTGGTCTTTGACGTGCAAGGGGGCACACCTGATACCTGTCGACAACTTTAGTTTCTCCGAATTTCAAAAACTCCCAGAATTTCAATTCCTTATGCACTGTTGTAGGTACAGCTATGTTCACAAGTTTTCGTTTCCTCCTGTTCTAAAAAGGATGATATTTGTCGATTTCGTGCGTCGCTGATAGGAGGGTGCGTTTAATAATTAGGCCCAACGCTTTCTGCATCCGCGAGTACCTTCAAAAGGGAACAACAGTTTCCATTTATTACACTATGGGACATGTGACAAAATGACCACTGGAACACGCATGAAACGGAGCTCATATTCCTAAAAATGTCTACAATCACTTCTTTTCTGACACTATTAGCAAATACCATCTCAAGTTAGGTGGTTGACAGACAGTCAATGGAGATCTGGGGAGACTGAGTGATGCCAATTCACCACTTAACTGATAATGAGGGCCGAGGGAAGAGAAACATGCAACATGCACAACTGACAACTTGACAAGTGACAAAACACTACCACTATTGCGCAGTGCACAACAAATTACAGCAGCCAGCCCAAAAAATGCTTTTGGTGGCTAATTGCAAAACAAGTCACTAATAAATGTCTTAGTTGCAGCTGAACACTGCACAATAATCACACTGTTCACCACACACCACGAGTGAGATGCCACTGGTGGTTTGAATCACACTTTGGTTCAACTGCAAATCTGAAGTGTTGTCATGAGGTTCATGCCTCCATGATCACAGCACTTTGGTTGTGGTTGGCATAACACTTGTAGTCTGCAGAGTTCCACATGAACTGCAGACACCTCATCTGGTGGTCTTCATGTTGCTCAACTTCTTCAGGAGGCAAATGTCGACCACCCAGCGGAAGCATGGTCCTGCAGAAAAGAAAGGTAATGCATAAGGTACAAACATTATCTGCTGAAAAAGCTCCTTCTGTTGGCTGTTATTAAACTTTGAACATAGGTAACATAACAACATGTATTCCATGTATATTACATTTGTTGAAGTAAAATACTGCCGGCTATTTCAAAACCAGAAAATGAAATTATATTGTGGCATAATTCACCTGCTCAGCTATTGGTATCAAATAATAATTAATTTAATATTTGGCATATTCTATAAAACACATTCATAGAATATTCTACTTCACGTCACAAGGACTCACAATCTTTCTGTTGGGTGTTTGATTGACGCATTAACTAAGTTCGTCTTAGGTTTTATTATTGCAAAAAAATTCATATTGCATTATTGTATCAAAATACTGCCAGCAATAACAAAACAAGAACATGAAATACCAATGAGCAAGCCGCCTTTCCTTAAAATGGATTACTTTGAAAGGAATTTTAGTTTCTTTTAAGGAAAAGGAGAAATGATTATCAGGTAATTATCAGAAAACCACTCAACCAGCAAGTGGCTGGGTGGTTTCACAGCAAACATCAAGCCAAAACATATACTTACATCTATCTAATAATTGAGCCATTTGACTACTACAAGGATATGTGAGAAAAATAAGAATTCAATTATCCAATGTTGACTTCCTTGCAAAGTTTATGCCTTATTTTATGAAAATGTGTCACTAGAATATGATACTTATCATCGAATATTATTTAAATTACGATTTATTTCGATCGGAATGCACATGGAGTCCCGCGCCATTTTCGTCGACGATGAATATGATCGTGCTTCATGAAGAGATAAGGGGTTTCAATGGTCTTTCCAAGCAATAATTTGATGCAAAAATTTGTAGGAAATAATATGAAGCTGGTTCAAATGGCCATCAACCATTTAAAACACCGAAAATACTCACAACTCCGTCCCGACGACCACGCAGCACCGCGCACGCCACACTACTGGCACAATGCCAAAACTGCTGTCACAGCAGAAATGTTTTTTTTTCTCGATTGCCATTGTGGAATTATTTATTAAACAGAAGATGATCTTTCCGAAAATTCGACTGATTTCATACACAGATGCATGGAAAATAAAAAAATCCCGGTAAGTTTATTTGTATTGTTTTGTCGATTTTGACATGCTCCTAGTTTGCAGCCATATTTCAATATGTTCTACAGGGAGTTCAGAATTATTTCAGGACCAATCTTTTCCTCATTCATTTTCCCGTCGATCATGAAATTTTTAGAGCGGAACAATTGGTTTCCAGGCGGTCCGAGCGGTTTTCGTGAGAAGGGTGCAAAAATCGGCGTCATTTTTAGAGCCTCGACACCAGCTCAACACAGGACCCTATGGGAGACGGTGAAGTAGCGGGAGCAATAAATAGAGCGCTCTAATTTTAGCTTATTTCCCTGGTGTGTCACCGACTGACAATGTTAAGGTCAACTTACAGTACTGATTCCGTGAGGTCCGTCCTAAGGTACTGGAAATCCTTTAGTGGGATCCACTTTGTCGTTGGATTCTGAAAAAGATGAGAGGTTGTCAACCCCTTAAAATATCAAAATAGCAATAAAACCCAAAGAGACATAGCACACGTGCACCCACTCACCAGTCCAAAACGACACAAGACCGATTTCTACTGCGCCTGCGCAGTGCCAGGGCACTCGCACAGCTGATGCTGACGTTACGCGGAGGATCACAAACACATAAAAAATGTGGTTTCTTGGATAGATTGGGGTCTATTTAGCTAGTTAATGTTTAGGAAGTTGTCAAGTAGCAAAAATTGAGCCAGATTACGGGTAATTGTATTTGAGAATTGAGCAAATACGAGCACTATTTTTCTTGGAGAAGAAAAGCAGCAGGTAAATTATTTATGGCGACAGGTGTGATTTATGAAATGTCTAAAACGCATTTGATCTGCTATTTACTGACAAGTTAACACCTTCCTTTCATTTCATCGTCACCAAGTCCGCGTTGATATGGGTCAAAGTTGTCTGGTCAATTGACTGCGTCACATGCACTAAAATTCAACAACCTTCGATCAGCACTTCATCTGACCTCGTTTACCATGCTCGGCCAAATTTCACCCTTCAAAGCATCCTCAATTTGTTTTAGAGCGTTTAGCCGTCTACTTTTCATATGCCACACCCAACCGTTGAGCTGGGCTTGTTGCACCACCGGCGGGTCCAGTGAGCCGTTAAAATCAGGGAAGAGAACTGAGGAAACCATGAACGGTTTTTGTTGATTTATTGAACGGTATTATATCATACGAGCACTTTTGCCGCTTACCTACTTTTGCAGTTTGCTTCCTCGTAAAAGCGCGACTCCTTTTCCCGTCGTTTTTCCCCTATGGCATACCTATGCGAAAATGGAACAATTAGGTACCCTAGAATGATGCGACTACCATAGTACTAGTACAGGAATGCTTTGAAACGAGTCCGTCTTGCAGTGACCATTTTTAACGGCTCCGTCGTAACTTTCTAACCGGACCTCGTCGCGTGCCATCAGCAGCTAAAACCATCTTTGCCCCCTATCACAGTCATAATGGCCAGTGGAACAAGGCATCACCAGCGCCCAAACAGCACTTCACCAGACCTGCGAAATGCATATAGCAACAGCACACCGGTATGAAAAATGTTACTTATATTTCCACATAAGCTGCGTTATACCTTGACGCCAAGGTTCCTCTCTCGGCACACGCCCCGCACATACAGCCATCACTGCGAGACAACTGCCACTCGCACAAGTCGGGCGGACACCCCGCCAGGACCGCCGTCTTCCCGGTGACCCGTGGGTAGTCCGACCGTCCGAGGCACGTACCCAGCGACACACCGCCACACACAAACGGAGCGCGGCCGGTCGCCTCACACGGCAGCGCACTGGCCATAACTAGATATCATTCCTGATGGCAGACACGTTGGCTACGCAAAGCTCAGAATCCCCCAGCCCATCGGCTGGCGGTGACCATAGCGATTAGCTATAGTCGGGTCAGAATAATAAAACATACATGTTGCACACGAAAAATAACTCGCTTTTCGGCGACCGATTCCGACAGCCTAGCGAGCATACTGCAAACGAGACACGTTCCCATGGTTAAATGCGGCAATACGTAGCGCTGATAAACGGTTTATCATATGATACACATAAATCAATGCCAAGCACGACGTCAGCACACACAGCAGCGACATGCATAACTTGCAAGCGGTCACACGCGTACAGCGCACTTGACACACATGGTAAGCTACGCAGTAAACCAGTTTTGACATTTGCATGTAAGTTCCGGGATAAATCGAGACTCGTAGAGCGTTTACCTATAACGCGCTAGCAGCCTTTTGTCGAATCAATGAAATACTAGACAGAACCGTAAAATGATCAGAGCTATGCAGGCAACATTTTTCACTCACAAGTTGACAAAAAAAAAAAACGGAAAAATAAATAAGATTACGAATGACTGATCATGTTCATTTAAATCCGAAAGAAAAACGATGTTAAACGTTGCAAGCCATGGAGTTATTGCTTCGTTACATGTAAGCGAATCAGTGAGCGAAAATGTCATCAAATCACTTGTGTATCCCGGAACTGCAATCCACACATTCCAATCATAACCCGTTCGGTGAATAGAACGCTCCTGAATACACGACATACCGACTCCGCAGCACCCTGCAAGAAAGCTGCAGATCTCGCCACCATCTGAGAGCGCCCACTTTCCTCCTCAATCTCACATATTTCACGCGAGCCAGCCGTGCCACAGACCAGCCAAGCCACGGTCCCGTGACGGCGATAAAATGCCAGCTCTAATACACTCAGCCGGTTGGCGTGCGGCCCCACAGCACGAAGCACCCCGTTGGCAAGATAAAACCTCCCCTGGCCCAGGTCTGCAGTCTATGCAGATATTATGCCCCGTCAGGACACCAACCGCAGTGAAACGCAAAGCTATTCACGTACTCGCGGTGGTTTCCATGGCAACCAGCCATGTCTCTGGTGCCCACAGCATCGTCAACCGAACACCATGTTTGGATATTATGCAGTGTGCGACGCAGGTGTTCAGGAAGCGACATAACCATGTTGCACTCGGTCGTCCTGCCTGGTTTTTGGTGTAAATCGGTGCTTGGTCGCGCCGGTATTGCCCCACGGGACAGCGATTTCAGCACCGCAGCGACCAGCCGTTTCTGGGATAACACGGCACGCCACCTGGGTCCCAAATGCAGCTCCAAGCACAAACACGGGCCCGGCTGTGTTCCCCGCTCCTCTGCGACTACCTACCCGGCGGTAACTGGCGTTATTTGGTACGGTTCCACACACCTCACTGGAAGAGTGCCGGTCACTCGGGGTGACCCCGCGCCGCCCGGTCAGGTCAGCAGGGCGGCTCACCGGACGGGGGTCGGCCCAGGTCGGGCAGCGGGTCGGGCCGGACCTCCTCCGCTGCCGCCGCGCCTCCCAGACTGGCCGAGAGGGAGCGCAGACTCCGCACACCGGACGTCAGCTGGCTGAAAGGCACATAAGGAAAATGGTAACTGGGATGTATACCTGGGCTCGACATCAGTCATGCACTTCGATGAAACGGTATTTTCTTTTCAAGTCGGTTCGTCAGGCAAATATAAATGAAAAAGGTGTGCTTGCTTCCGTAGAATAAGTCTCGAGAAAACAATGAAGGGTTTCCATGCCACAAAAAGTCCTACATAACCTTCAGTTATGTAAGCTTCGGAGCCACTGTGGGAAAACAAACTGCAGTCTGCAGTACCACGAAATCTCACGCGAAGATCCTTGGCACCGAAAGACCTAACCCCCCCCCCCCTCCCCCCACACATACATACACACGCAGCCCACTGCAGTTACTACTGACCTAATCAGCTGCTCAGCGCTGGCGGCCGCCTGCTCCATCTGAGCGGCCGCCTGCTGGGCGGAGGGCACGGCGCCGGCGCGGCGGCGCAGCTCGGCGTTCTGCGCGCGCAGCGAGCGCACCTCCTCCTGCAGTCGTCCCTCGCCTTCAGGTGACGCTGGGGGTGGTACTGCCGCCGCTGCTGCTGTGCTGTCTAGCTGAGCCTGCAGCACGCTCGTCCTGTCCGAAGCGGGGGAGGGGCCGGTTAGTCGGCGACGAGAGATAACGGAAAGGTTAAGGCTGGCTGATAGAGAACTGATGCGTGAATCCTCGAGCGGTACTCCTTCTCCTTCCGTGACCTGTGGGTTCTTATGTAACACTGGATGGAGCGACCTTTCGTAACCCCTGGGCGATACCCCTGTACGCCACCTTTGGTCTGTAACCCTCCGTGAATGAACCCAACGGTACCCCTACACCAGCTGGCCACTGCAGCCCGTAACCGATCAGTCTGCCCCTCTCCCTTCTGTGCCCGGTGATCCGCTCCATCCCCTCACCGTGTTCGCTCGTGCTGCAGCTGCTGCTGTAGTCGCTCCACGTCCCGTCTCAGACCGGCGTTCTCCAGTTCCAGCTGACCAGAGCAACAACAGACGAGTTTAGTCACACTCCCCGTCCCACAAGAACTATCAGAAAGATAATAGCTCATAACCATTATGTTTAAAACCAAAATTCCGCCCCTGCGTCGTTTCACAGATCTCAAACTGAGTTTACTGATCGCCTATTTCAGTCATCTAAAAAGAGCTCGCTGCACTTTCTTCTCACATCCTCTAGACACTCCTCAGTCACTAGTGGCACTACTACACTCCTCTTTCTGTCTGCCATCCCCTTTCCCGCTGCCGCGTCCATCTCCTGTCTCGCTCACCCTCTGTATCCGCTGCTGTGATCCCTCTGCATGTCCCACCGCTGGCCTCAGCCTGGCCCCACCGGCACCGGCGCCGACCACGTCCCGGTGAGGTCCCTCAGCGGCGCCGGCCGCGTGCAGCGTGCCCATCGGACCGTCGGACAGGAAATCGGGCAGACCCAGCGGCTGGCCGGGCGGCACGGCCGCCGCGCCGCCCGCAGCAGCTGCTGCTGAGGACGATGGTACCTGGGGGAAGCCGGAAGGTAGATGATGAAAGTATAATAAAAATTATTTCAGCCGACAGTCGAGCGATTTTGTATTCTTCGTAAGACAAAGTAATGTTATCATTGCATCACTGCATACTTTCATGACAATTCAGCATAAAATATCTACACAAAGCATGACCGTTTTATATTACTTACTGGGAAATCTCAGAACTCTCAGAAGAAATGTAAAACGTTAGTCATGTTACCCACTGACAAAATTCCAATCCATCCATCGTAACGGACCGCTCACCTTCCTGCGCGTGCCTGTAGCGGCGGCGGCGGGGGACTGCCAGTCGCGCGGCTCCCGCGCCGCGCCGGCCTCCGCCGAGGGCGCCAGGTGATCGGGGAGGGCCTGTACGAGCTCCGGGAGACCGGCGGCCACGTACGGACGCGCCGCGCCGCCGCCGGGCGGCTCCAAGAACCGGCGGAACGACAGCGGCGCCTCTCCGCCGCCGCCGACGGCACCGCCCACCGCGCCGCCGCCGTTACCTACGCGTGGGTGGGGAGGGGTGGTCAGCTGGTGTTTGGTGTATTGAGAGATTGCTGTAACCTTGTCTATTTGATTTAGTCTTTATTTGGAGTTTTGACACATGACACCAGTCACACACAGCCCACAGGCATACAGGCCCTACGGGTGAATTTGATCAACAGATGCATTGTTGTTTTTGTTTGCAATTGTTTCAGCACTCCAGTACAATTCATCCACATTCCAATACCTTGACCATGGTTCACAGACTCATCGCTGGGCAGACCCAGATCAGGGACAAATGGTGATGGCTCCTCATTTTGACCATCCTGATTATCTTCACCATTATCCATCTCTGAAATACAATGACACAGTTAATGAAACACATTAGAGGTGACCAAAGAGGATCACATTCAAAGAAACCCACCTCCCAATGAGGTAAACAGTTCACATTGGTTTCCATCCATAAACCATGGAACAGATTATACATTCCTGATTCCATGCAATGAAGCTGAACACAGAACCAGTATATTTTACAGGACATCAGCATAATCAGAAATAAGTGAGAAATCATAGTCGGTATGCTTCTATTAAAAAATTGTGGTTCATCAGTCACAGTTTTCTCGTCATCATGCCTATGGCTTGTTAGGTGGCTGGTTATTCTTATTCTCAACCTCTCGCAGGTAACAAATGTGTAGACACTCAACAACAGTGAGAGACCAAGAAAAAGCAACAAGTACTTTCTGAGCTTACATGAATGGCAGAAAGGGCCGCATGCTCATAGCTCATGACTCATGAGGGATCAGGATGCCCAGTGGCCGCCACCAAACGCGGGAAACACCCAGAGGCCGGAGCACATCATATGATGCATAAAATTTAAGAATCCATGTGCCTTCTGGTGATTAAAATTATCAAGTATATGCCTAGGACCAGAATCTAATGAAATAGTAATTTATATTGGGAAAAAAATCTAGATTCACTGGGCACCAGAGAAAAATGAAATCACAAAATGTAAATCAAAATGTAATTCAATACTAACGAGCCTCAGGGGCGGATCCAAGGGGGGGGTCACATGGGTCATGGCCCCCCCTTGAGGCCCGGGGGCCCAAAGACCTGCCAGGGGCACCACCGGCCTATCAGGGGTATCACAGTCCTGACAGGGGCACCACAGGACCGCCAGGGGCACCACAGGCCTAGCAGGGACACCACGGGCCTGGTGGCCCTGGGCCCTGACAGGACTGTAACGCCCCTGACAAGCCTGAAGTGTCCCCAGCAGGCACGTGGTGCCCCTGACAGGCCTGAGGTGCCCCTGCAAGGCCGGTGGTGCCCCTGGCAGGCCTGTGGTGCCCCTGGCAGGTCTGTGGTGCCCCTGGCAGGTCTGTGGCGCCCCTGGCAGACCTGTGTTGACTGGTGCCCCTGCTAGGCCGCTGGTGCCCCTCACAGACCTGTGGTGCCCCTGGGCCTTGACAAGCCTCAGATGCCTGGCTATGACAGGCTCGTGGTGCCCCTGATAGACCAGTGGTGCCCTTGCTAGGCCTGTAGTGCCCCTGGCAGGCCTGTGGTGCCCTTGCTAAGCCTCTGGTGCCCCTGACAGGCTTGTGGTGCCCCTGGAAGGACTGTGGTGTCCCTGGGCCATGACAGGCCTGAGGTGCCCATGACAGGCTCGTGGTGCCCTTGCTAGGCCTGTGGTGCCCCTGGCAGGCCTCTGGTGCCCCTGCTACCCCTGCGCCCGGAGAGGACTATGGTGCCCCTGAAAAGCCTGAAGTGCCTCTCGACAGGCCCGTGGTGCCCCTGACAGGCCCAAGTTACCCCTGCGAGGTCGGTGGTGCTCCTGGTAGGCCTCTGGTGCCCTGGCAGGTCTGTGGTGCCCCTGGCAGGCCTTTGTTGACTGGTGCCCCTGCTAGGCCGCTGGTGCCCCTCACAGGCCTGCGGTGCTCCTGGAAGGACTGTGGTGCCCCTGCCCCTAGGGGTGCTCATGGGCCCAACAAGCCCGTTGTGCCCCTGACAGGCCTGTCGTGTATACTTGCAAGACCTGTGGTGCCCCTGCTTCATGGCGGGCCTGTGGCGCCCCTACAAGGCCGTAGGTGCCCCTGACAGGTTTGTGGTGTCCCTGGAAGGACTTTGGTGCCCCTGACAAGCCTGAAGTGTCAAGGACAGACCCTTTAGACGCCAGGGTCAAGTTCGTCGGACTGACAACGATTCGCTTACCTGATAACGCTCCTGGTAAGTACTCACTACTCAGCGTCCACAACATATACACACATAGCACATTCATATATACTTGCTTACAATTGGTAAATTGAAATGTGGTTGTGGCTAAGAGTTAAGATACTGACTAAAAATAAAAAAGAAAAAAAAACTGAAAATGGGGGCACCACCAAAATGAAGTGGACGAAATCCGCTGAGTTTTTAATTTTGGGTATAGGTAGGGGCACCACTTCGATTCATGACCCTCCCCTTGGAGTATTCCTGGATCCGCCCCTGACGAGCCTCGATGAATTCTGCGTGGGATCACGCTAGGTGTTAAGTAAATATTAAATAAAAAATACCACTCACCGACTTCTTGAAGTTTCAGTTATCCAAAAGTATCCTCCCCCTCATCAAAAGTCAAAAATCACAAATGTACATCTGTTGTTTGTGATTCACAAACTGTCCAAGATAAAATTGCTTCCATATTTCAAAACTCTTCGCATCCCTTCATCGCTGCAAAAAGTTAAGTACGAACTTTTCTTTTTTCTTTTTGAATTAAATCAAATTGCATGAAATAAATCAGTAAAACATTGGGAATAATTAATTTATTATAATTTAGCTAAATTTTATGCTGAAACTGCTTCTCAGTTTCAAAGCAAAGGATAATTGGAATCTTGGATTTAAAGTTTTTAGAAGATTTTCCTTATGGTAGCGTACATTTGTGTGTCAAAATGGCGCAAAAGATCCAATTCTAATAAACAAATGCACGCCAAAAAAAAAAAAAACGCCCTGCATGCACGCCGGTCTGATGAGAACATGCTTCTGAACTTTTATTTTTCAAAAATAGAGGTACGATTTCAGTCTATAACCTATTCACTAAGGTGTGCAAAAATAGTGGGAAATTGGGCTACAGCCTTGAGTTACCTACTTTGACTTGATGTTGACCCTTGTTTCAGTTTTGATTAATTCAGATATACATTGAGGTAGCCAAACAAAGTTGAAGTAGGAATTTAAATAAAGCTATTTCAATTTTAATCATAAAATGCTGCCCGTGGACTCTTCACAGAATTTTTGTATTGACTCGCATCGCCGCTCTCATCCATGCTTTCTTAAGTTTGCAGGACAAGGAATCCAGAAACTTTGATCTTTGGTGACCCACCTAGTTGCACTTGGTGGGTCACCTGTCTCCAAGCAATATGCAATATGCATGGATCCATTACACTGATTAGTGATTATCCATTATGATCGAGCACCCATTCTTCCCATGGCCTCTGGTACTCCATGATCTAAGGGGTATGGTGCTAGAAGTTTCTTATCCATGATGCTTCATGATCCATCATGATGCTTCATGATCCATCATGATGCTTCATGATCCATCATGATGCTTCATGATCCATCATGATGCTTCATGATCCATGATGCTTCATGATCCATGATGCTTCATGATCCATGATGCTTCCTTATCCATGATGCTTCATGATCCATGCTGCTTCATGATCCATGATGCTTAATGATCCATGATGCTTCATGATCCATGATGCCTTAAGTTGTGATCTATGATGCTTCATGATCCATGATTATTTGTGATCCATGAGTTATCACCCATGATCAATGACACTTTGTGAGCCATGATCAGTCAGTGGCTGTGTCTCTTTAGTTTTACTTGTACCTACTGAACACTGGTGTCTTATGGCTCATAGTGATGCACTCACCATGAGAAGTCTGTACTCTGTACTGCCTGCACCTATCTGCTACTTTGTGTAGGTATTTGCTGTTGTCCTGAAAAAAAAAATGTAGCCATGGTCATTGAGAATGTGGTCAGCATAAACCCCTCAAAAATAATTCACTTGTTTTATATTCTACAGGTATCAAAATGGCTGAAGGTCCTGCCCCAGAGCCAGTGCTTACTGGCAAAAACATCAGCTTTCTGGAGCTCACTTCAGAAAGAGCAACTGAGATTCAGCGACTTACAGATGCTATTGGTAAGCAGCTTTCCTCAGACAATGGTGAATTTTTCTGTCCATCAGACATTTGCTTTGAAATATGAGCATAGCCTGGGGCTTAATTGCAAGCCTAAAACTTATATTTTCTGTGGTGATTTCAATTTCACAAACATATGGGGATCCTATTGGTGTTGTAGTAATGTGTTATGATAAGTCAACTAATCTGAATTTTTAGACAGCATCTAACCATGCTCACCTATTGCTTTCCACATTCTTCCTATACCTCAAGAGGCTATATTTACAGTCACTCCTTCACGGCTACTACACATTCGCCTGCTGATAAGTGTCGCGTATCTCGCGCAGATAACCCGAACCGAACCAAGATGGTGTACCAGCGTCTGCCGAGGCACATGCAGCGACGCGCCATGAGCCACGACCCCAAACGTCTGCCGGTCAGGGCGCGCCAGGCCTTCACCGAACAGGTGAGGCCCGGCTCGGTGACCTCCGCCGCGAGATTTCGGGTGTATTTCTCCGCGATTTGTGGCAGTTTTCCGCGCGATGTTGGATGGTTCGCCGCATTTATGTTTAATTGTTCATTTTTTTACTGTCGGGGATAAGTAGTGACCGTGCCTGTACTGTAAAAAAACTTCCTTAGATATGGATCTTGTGGATTAGTTTCAATATTAACACCGCCTTCCCCCCTCGTTCCAATTTGCAGCGCGACTTGACGCAGATGAAGGTCTCAAAGCGGCCCAGTCGGCGGCACCGGCGGCGCCCCAGCAACCTTCTGCTCGAGTACAACCGGCGGCAGCGCGAGCACCTCTGGCTGGAGACGCACATCTGGCACGCGCGCCGGTTCCACATGGTACACCGCTGGGGCTTCAAGCTGCCGGAGAGCGCTACTGATAAGGGATTCCGGGCGGCGTACCGCGCCACGGCGCACCACTGCCTGGTACAGGTGAGCGAAGGCTGGACGATGCTGTGGTGAATTGGTGAGCGTGTATGAGTATGTGGGTATGAGTATGAGTATGAGTGGGGAGGAATGAATTAACTGTGAGGTGATGCGTGGAGATTACGCGCAGATAGACTGTTCAGTAATAAGTATGAGTGAAATGCGGGAATGAAAGGATGAATGGATGGAACCAGATGAAGAAGCTAACGGATCAGTGAGCGAATAGCTAAATGATTGAACTTGTATCAATGAATGAGGAGAGATTGAATGAATGAATGAATGAATGAATGAATGAATGAATGAATGAATGAATGAATGTGCGAATGAATGAATGAATGAATGAATGACCGGAAAGGAATTGAATGAATGAATGAATGAATGCTCGAACGAATATTCTTATTGTTTGATCCTGATGGGAAATTATTGAAAGAATACATTTTTGATGCCACCAAGTGTTTCTCGACTGTCAGTTGCCGTAAATTTGCGGAACTATCGTTAACCTCCCTCTCTCCGCCGCCCCTCAGGACGTGTCCTACCTGTGTCAACTGGAGCTGTCCGGCCCTCAGTCGGCCCTGCTGTCAGCTCTAACCTCTCTATCGGCCGGAGGTGCCGGCTCGGCGCGCCTCCTCTCCGGCCGTCACCAGGGCCGGCTACTACTGCGCTCATCCGACCCTCCCCACCGACCGCTGGCGCCCGTCTCCATACTGTGGGGACCGGCGGACGGTGCGCCGCGCCGGGCCCTCTG
This sequence comes from Amphibalanus amphitrite, assembly GCF_019059575.1. Lineage (NCBI taxonomy): Eukaryota > Metazoa > Arthropoda > Thecostraca > Balanomorpha > Balanidae > Amphibalanus > Amphibalanus amphitrite. The sequence goes on along the minus strand of NW_024882731.1, from coordinate 159,533 downwards.
GCTGTGGGTCCACCCGGCGGGCTATGACGCGGTGAGAGACGCGCTGGTGGCGGCTATTGGAGCCTCAGGAGAGCCGGAGGAGGTGGAAGTGGAACAGATGGGACCGGGAGAGGATGGTGGACATGAGGGAGGCGATGCTGCAGCGGCAGAGGAAGGCGATAAAGGAGACGGTGCTGGAGACAAAGGCGGCAAAGACGAAGTTGAAGGTGAAGAACCCATGGAGTGCGATGATGCTACGCCAGCCGGTGATGTAAAAACCCCGGCAGCCAAACCCACCTCAAGTGCAGCAGCGGTAGATACGGCCTACAAGAAGAAAAACGTCGACCAGATCAAGCTTGCTCCTCGACGCTTGCATATCCTTCGTCGATGGACTGCGAAGCCGAAGACCACCACCGGCAGAGCCGACATTCCTGCGGGCACAACTGACACCGACACTGCTGCAGACAATAAAGACACCACCACCACCACTAGTACCCCTGTACATCTGACCGAGCTGAAGGGCCGCATGGTTCGGTTCCGTCTCAGCGGGCCCGGCTCTCAGGCGGTCCTCCAGTCCTGTCTTCGTGTGGCCGCCGACCCACCGCCGGCCTGGGACACTGCCGAGCGGCTGGAGGCCCAGCGGCGGCTCTGGAAGGCTGTTGGAGAGGCCACCTCTCCGGGAGAGCTGCCCCCGGGGTGTGTGATGGGGCTGACGGTGGATGATCCCAGGAGGCACCTTCCGCAGCAGCGCACCAAGGCCATTCAGCGGCCCGAAGGTAGGATACAGGACAGGCAGGCTGTGTGGGATCCTTCCTGTTACGGGAGGCATGTTGCTTACATATCCCAAGCGTGTCAGCAATGACAGCTATGTCAGCTAGTCACTGTTGAGCCAGTTCAGTGGAGTTAATTGGTTGATTGGGTACGGATCGCTTTATCTGCGAACTAGGATGTGGTCTCGCGATTCGTTCGTTTGTCCATTCTCCATTCGTTTGTCTTTGAGGGGCCGGATCTTATTACTAAGTGTCGTCTCCGTTTGCAGAGCTGTCGGACGAGCCCGTGGCGGAGCTGCCGGCGGGCTCCGAGCTCTCTCCTCTCTGGGACGAGTCGGTCCGACACCAGGTCACCACCACCAAACTCTCCGACAACCTTCTGAACCGAGCGCGCGGCCACCTGCTGGTACCGGGCGCCACAGCCGAGTCACTACGCCTACCGCCCGTGCCGGTCATTCTCCTGCAGAATCACCGCTGCCCCGGCTGGGACCTTCTGCTGCCGCCAGGCTGGGGTATGGCCTTCTGGGTAGCCCTGCAGTACTCAGGTGCTCGAGCCGGCGGGCTCCGGGAGACAGAGCGGATGGCGCTAGAGACTGGTGAGCTGCGCTTCCCGGCAGAGTACCCCGACTCGGCTGCAGGGAGAGAGTGGGAGAGAGAGGACAGACAGAGGAGGAGAGAGGAGTACTTCAAGAGACCGCCGGCCAAGAGGCCCAACTTTGTGAAGCTGGGTGTGCCGGATCCGTTCAGTTGCTGGTGGAGTCGCCTGGTGACGCGGCTGTGCCCGGTTGAGGGTGGGACAGCGGCCGCGGACTCTGACACTCCTATGGTCTGTCGGGACCCGGCCACGCTGCGGCTGCTCTCCGCCGCTCTGACGGCTGGCTCCGGCCGTCCGGCTGCCCTCCCGGCCGGCAGCGGTCGTCTCCTAGTCGCCGTCCGGGCCCGAGCCACCGGCCGCGGCGTGCCCCGTTCCGGCGCTCTGCTCTGCCTCCCCTCACCTGAAGACAACCCGTCAGCGGGCGCGGCGGCCGGCGCTGTGAGGCCGCTTACCGAACCGCCGGCGGAGGACCCCGCGGAGGAACGCCGCGATAAACTGCGGACCGCCTGGCTGAAGAAGCAGGTTACAGAGAAGAGGAAACGCCACCGGTGCCGACGGCGCCAGCAGGCGGACCAGGCGCGCCAGGCGGCGGCGCGCCTGGCGGAGCAGCGGCAGGGACAGAGGACAGAGATGGAGCGGCTCAGCCTGCCGCCGGCAGACCTGCAGCCGCACAAACAGGTGGGCACTGGGCACTGTGCAGGGGCGGCGGGCGGCGGCTGGGTTCACGGGCGTGGGACGATCTGAAGGAATTGGGAAAGCCAGTTGGGCATTCTGAGAGATTCAGTCGTCGCTAATTGGCGGTAAGACAGCACCGTGTTCAGGTTGATGGGTAGTGTGTGAGGTTTGTCCTAAGCAGAACTTTATCTTAATGGCATTGACCGTTGATCTCATTCGCGTGTATCCCCTAATCTGACCACTCCCCTTTTCGTCCCCAGCTGATCGGTCACGTGACCTCTGGCGACTTCTGTCTGTCGGAGGCGGTCGGCCGGGGCACGGGGTTCGTCGTGTTGGAGGGTCTGCTGCGACTCCTTGACATCGGCGGCGGGCCGCGGCTGCTCTTCAGAAACATCGACACAGACACGTACCGCTGGTGTACTCTGACGCTGATCACAGAGCCGTGCTGACGAGGGCGACGTCAGTGATGAGTCAGTGATGTGGGTGATGTTGCTATTGAGTGGTGACGGCATCAGTCAGAAGTGCTGGGACTTGTGGTGGCGCAGATATGGATGTTTCGCTCAGATTCCGAGGCATAAAATTTTCGACAAATGTATTTGATTGAAATAAAAAGAAACATACCTTTTTGACGAGATTGATTTTAGCGCTGATGTAAGACTTACGAGAATTGGTGGCAGTTATAGGCGTGGAAAAAAGCGGCGGGCCATAGACCTCTAGGAAGCATTGGTAGCAGACGAAACGTGGTCGATATTATCAGGAGCCAGCCTTTCGCACGGCTAAAGCCCAACGGTAAATACCCAACAAACAGCATCGGCATTTTCTCCAGATTCATACATTATCAAGAAACGCAACAGAATCATCACACTCAGCCAATAATTTCTCTCGTACAATCACACCAATCATGCCAGCCGGCCGGCCGGTCCGCCGCGCCTATCAAAACGCCCGATTATGCACAATATTGTAGGCAAGTTTATTTCAAACTTAATTTCAACAGAACCTAATACCCCAAAGCTGTATACACTGGCAGGTACACATCCCGACATAAAATCTAGTGGGAGGGGCGCACGTTCTCGACAGTCACTACCGTACCACGGAGACTACCACTGAAAGGCACGGAAAGTTCAATCATAGCCGAGCAGCGTACGACATCAACGACAATCGATTTTGCATGAAGGGATGGGTGGCCGGGCGGGCGGGCGGGCGCGGGTCGGGCGTCGGCCGGCTCCGCTGGGAAGCGGCTCCCGGCTCCCAGGCCGGCTCCGTGCCGCCACACCTCCCCGGCCGGCCGGCTCGTCATTACACAGGCTATGTACAGGGTACCGGCCGGCCGGCGGACGGGCGGGCGGCGCCGGACGGCGGCCGGTCACCTGACGAACCGACGGCCACCCCTCCAGAGCCGGGCCGGTGTAAGTGGGGCAGGGTAGGCTGCGCTCGAAACCAAGTTCACTTATATACATATAAAAATTAACACAACTAGTAAAACAAAATCATACAATATCATACCATACTCCTCTCCTGAGCAACTGCATGTGCGAGGAATCCAAACCAAACTAGGATTTATGAAAATCACTCCCGATTACAAAATTAGCATGTGTAGACCCCGGGCGGCAGTATACGCTTCATCAGTCGACGGCTTAAAACGGGGGGCGCGGTGGCAGCGGCCGGCCGGGCGGCGGCAGCAGCCGGCGGACAGCCCACGAGCCGCCGCCAGCTCCGCGCCACGCGCCCTACTCCGCGCCACGGGCGGTCGCAGCCGCGGCCGAGATCGAGTCCGGCCAACAGAGCACGTGAAACGACACACGTGCGCGAGCACGAGGAGACCGGGGGAGGGGGAACGCGCGACCGGAGGGGCGACAGAGGGGCGGGGCGGGGCGGGGCAGAGTACAGCGACGAAGAGACAGAGGCGGGGACAGGCAGACAGCGGAGCGACACAACCCAGTCAGATGGCAAAATCCTCAACAACTCACAGCCCGTCTATGTACAACTCAATCCACACTGACGGCTGCTGGCGGCGGCCGCGCCGCGCGGCAGTCCCCATCGGCCGCGCACGGCACTCGTCAAAAATAAGCCACCAGCTCTGTCACTCGCTCACTCGCTCACCGGCTATCTCACTCTCTCACACAATCGGCGGCCGGTATAAATAGGCGCGCCCGGCGGGCGGTGGCGACGCGGGCCGAGTCACCCGGTGGCGCGGTCCGTCGGCCGGCGCGTCCAGCGCTGAGCAGTTCGGCCGCCAGTTTTTGATTCGTTTGGCACACGCACACGCTGGTGGGCGGCGGACGGGGAGCGGCGGTGGCGCCAGCGCCTCCCGCACAACCATCGGCGACTAGTGGGAGCCGGCCGCCGAGCCGCCCCGTGTCACTCTCTCCCTGCCGGCCGGCGCTCGCTCGCTCGCACAGGCGCACGCTCGCAACAGTAGATATCCCTAAGTGAGGCACTTGTCGTCTGGACGCCGGCGGCGTGCCGGGCTCACCGGCGTCCCGTCTCTCTCTGGCTCTCGCGCGCTCCTGCTCCTCGTCTTCCTGCAGCGCGGACGGCCGCCACCGACTCCTGACCCGACGGCCGGCCGGCCCACTCACCGAGCACGCGCGTGTCGCATCATCACAGGCGCCAGCCGCCTCCCAATTGAGAAACGTCGATTGCACAATGGATCACTAGTCTGCGGACTGGTTAGATATATCACTTGGGCGAGCGGGGCCGCTCGGGCTTCCTGAAGGGCGGCCGCTCTATTCGCTCGTCGGCCGGCCGGCGGCGCTCGTCGCGCACCTCCCTGTAGTCTGCGCGCGGCGGCTCGCGGCCGTCCCGCGCCAACTCCCGAGTGTCCCGCAGCTCCCGGCCGTCGCGCGGCTCGGCGGCGCGCGCCTCCCGCGCGGCAGGCGGCTCGCGGTAGTCGCGCGGCTCCCGGCGTACCATCCGCTCCGGCTTATCCATCAGCGGCCGTCGCTTGTCGTCTCCGGGCTTTCCTGGAAAACGGGTGCAGAGACTCGGGTTAGTTCACAGACACGGGGCAGAATAGCAGATAATAACGAGTACGAATAGCAGAAAGTGGTAACAGGGCCAGCCATCATAAAGGCTCCATAGCTGAACACCAAGGCTGGATCTGTGCGAGAAAAAGAGAAGCTCATGCACCCAAAACCCAAAGCATATGCATCAGACAACGGAGAGTATGGTGCCTGGAATATTAAATGCTAAATACGACCCTACAATCCGTGGCTCGGATGGCTAATTACGTCTAATTACAGCGTGTCACTCACTCGCGCTGTTGGAGCGTTGCACGGCGTGCGAGGGCTGCGACTGCGCCTGGCCGGCCGCCGCCGCCGGCTTGGCAGCAGCGGCGGCCGCCTTCTTCTCTTCCTCCCGCTCCTTGACGTCGCGCTCTTTGACCTCCTGGGCCAGCTTTTCGTTCTTTTCGCGGCCCCGCTGTGCCATCTGTGCGTAGCTAACGGTGGCAGCCGGCGCCAGCTGGAGACGCCGAGAGGGGGCGGCGGTTAGTAACGGAACACCCTGGCAACACACCTCCAGCCGTGAGCACCGGCAGTATCACCGAATGAAATAATAATCCCTCACTACCGACCAGCGAACACAACACCCTCACTAATGAACCGCGAACAGACAAGCATTCTGTAAGAACAGCTGCACGATAATCCACAGGTCAGGTAGGCAAAACCGGTGTGTTCGGTGAGTGCAGCTTTGGGTACGGATAAAGCAACATAGCAGCGAGAACACGAAAATATGACGGGGATTAGCCGTCACAGCTGGCTGACGAAGCTCTCACGGAGCTTTGCCCACAAGTTACGGTTCATCTCGTGACACAACAAAAAGCCCAAACCTGGCTCGGACTAGGCGGTGCTAGACTAACAACAATCAACAATCCTTTGCTATTCGTGGAAGCAGTTTATCAGTCATAAACTCCGTATCAGTATTCCTTGAGTCGGCGGCGTCTGACGAGGGGATATCGATAACACTTTCATGATTTATATCCATGGTCCCGTACTTTGTCCCCAGCGACCGGAGGCGGAGACTCGGCCAATCCCGCCCAAATCCCATCACCACCCTCAGCTGGTTATGTAGTTTCAGAATATGCCCCTTTAGCCCTCTAATTGACCAGTTGAGTCTGTCCCGTTCTCCCAGTCGTCTTACCGATCCGTCGGCGGCCTCAGAGGTCGTCTCGACGTCTGTCCGCTCCGACGGCGCACCAGACTCCTCCGGCGTCGACTCGGGCCGCTCCTCCGTCCTCTTCGGCTTGGCCGCACTGGGACGGCCAGAGGTCAGGTCAAACGCGGGGGCACGGGACCGCAGCGGCCAGCACGCGCCCTGGTCACAACAGGAATTAGGCTGAGTATACAGGAACAAAATAATCGGTCTAGTTGGCAAACACAAAATAATGGTAACCTACCTGCGACAGTTACTTCAATCGAAGACATCATGAACAATTAACTCACTAAAATCAAAAGCAGCTAAACGCTCTAACTTATGACAAGCCCGAAGACAACTGGACTCTCCAGCGAAGCCGAAGACAGCAGTGGGGAATCAAGCTATCCCCACGTCGAAGCACATGAATGTCGTCCCTGCACCACCTTACTCACCTGTTTGGTGCGCCGGCTCCCTGGGTGGCGGGCGGTTTCCGCGCGGCGGCCGGCTGAGGAGAGGGCGGCTGTTTCCGGACGGCCGCCGCCGCCGTCGGCGCCGGCTGGGGCGAGGCGGGCGCCCGACGTCCCGCCGCCGCCGGCTGCGGAGAGCTGGCCATCTTTCTGACGACGCTCGGCTGCGGAGACTCGGGGCACGGCCGCGCCGACGGCGGCGTCGGCGGTTTTCGCTCGTGCACCCCGCCGTTGACCATGGGCGTCTCGGCGGCCGGCGCTGAGGAGGGGGCGGTGGTAGCGGCGGCCGGCGCCGCCTTGTCGCGGCTCTCGGCGGCCGGCTCGGGCAGCGCCGGGGAGTCGGGTCTCGATGGCTGTTTGCCGCCTGCCGTTGAGGATTTGGCAGGCGCTGGCGCTGCCCGAGCGGTGCCTTTCACCACGTCGGCCAGCCGCGACTCGAGTCCAGCGGCGGCCGGCGGTGGTGGCGGCACGCGCGGCGCCTCACCCTCCTCCTCGGGCGGCGAGGAGGCGTCGCCGGGCGGCGCGCCCGGCAGCGGCGGGAACATGGAGCCGCCCAGGTCAAACTCGGGCCCCACCGGCTTCACGAGCGGCCGCGGCTCGGCCGGCGGCGCGCCGCTCGCCGGCCGCTCTTTGGCCGCCGAGTGTGAGCCGCCCTGACCGGAGCCGGCCTTGTTGGGGCCGGAGGTGTGCGCTCGCGGCTCGTCCTCCCGCCGCCGCGGCCGCCGCGAGTTGTACGGTCGGGACGGCCTCTGTTCGCGCCCCTCCGACTGACTGTGATGCCGCCCGGAGCCGTACGAGCCGGACTCGTCCCGTTTGCCGTCTCCGGCGCCGGCCGAGCCGCCGCCCGACCCCGAGCCGCTGACCAGCTGACTAGAGGAGGAGCCGGCCAGCTGGTAGGCCGAGACGGAGGCCGGGCCGGAGCCGCCGTGGCCTCCCTCCGACCGGCCGTAGTCGTTGCTGTAGCTGCGCGAGTGCGAGCCGCGTGAGCCGCGGCCGTTCGGGTAGCTGTGGCTGCCGCTGCCGCCGCCGCCGCCCGGCGGTAAGCTCTGCATATGTGCCGGTTGATATGTACTGTGACCTTGAGTATTGTAGGCGCCCTGCAGGCCCATACCGCCCCGGTTGTGGTCCGCCGAGCTGCCTGACTGGCTCCGCTTCGCGTTCCTGGCGACCCAGAACAGAGGCATGTTAGTGTCTGCGGCGAAAAATTACAAACATGTTTTCCTCCACGAGCATAACTTACCTCGCCACCGCAAGTTTAATTAAAGCCACATACTCCGTACGAGGCTGCGTCACATCGCGTGATTAAGTGCCGGCTCAGCGGTGCTGCAACACTTCATCTATAATCCAGATACGCTTGCATGCGACACGGGGGCGGTAACAACTTACACGCATCGCGCACTTTATGGTACGGCTAATATGGAGCATATCAGCACTGGCAGCCCCTAATAAACTGTCAAACACTCTGGGGACTACATCTATTACAAAAAAAAAAACGATTTAACAGCTCGATTCACTTAGCACGCCACCTACAAGCTCAGACTTCGTACCTAGATGGACTAGGACCCGTTCACCTCAGCCTGAACCCTACCTCACTGCATGCGTACCGACCCAGCGCGCGTTTTCCGTCACCCCGCGCTCTCATTCTAACCTGTTGCGTCCGCCGCCGCCGCCGCTGCCGCCGTAGCGCCCATTGGACGAGTTGGGCTTGAAGGTGGCGTTCGGCGCCAGGCCGTTGAAGGCGAACACGGGTGCCGAGCTGATCTCGAACAGGCCCGTGCCGGTGGCGCCGTAGAACGACAGGTTGGGGAAGTAGGGCTGCGGCAACTGCTGTGGGGGAGGCACGCCCGGAGGAGACGGGCATAGCGTCAGAGCGGGCGTCGCGAAAATACAGGGACGGGTCACAACGTCACTCAGGGAGCACAAGGACAGATTCGGGTATAGACGGCGTTACGGGGGGCGTCACAGCCAGGCATGGCGTCACTGGGGACTGACAGCGTTACAAGGTGTGTTACGACTCCCGGACCGACAAGGGAGACGGCCACAGATGGGGTTAGACGGGGTAATACCAGTGTTCACTGGAGCAACCAGGATGTGGTATCAGAAACAACTGTTTGGTTTGTGTATTCGTTCATGGCGTCGACTGTTATTGACAACGCATGACAAATGTGCACGAACGTGTAGGGATAATAGGAGGTATGACACGGGAAAATACTCCAACGTCCGGAAAGATTGGGAACAAGGAGAAATATGCCGGCCAGCGGGACTGACAGCGAGCCTGAGGAGACCGCTTTCCGGCTCGGACCTGTCGCCGTCACATTGCAGCGTTCGATGACGTATTCTAACCACCAACCGATCAACAAACACGAACAAAACACAAACCAGAAGACAGCCAGACCGCAGGATCCGGGCAGACTATTCGTAATGAATCACGACAGAAAAGAAAGTCCTGATACCAGATAGCGTATTCGCATCGATCTCCCGAGTCCCGCCACGTCCCCACAAGCTCCCTAAGTCTCCACAAGCCAACTTATCACGTAAGTGTGTCCCACTTTCCCCATCAAGCCCCTTTGACCGGCCTCCCCTTCCATTCAGGTTCCCACTGATTCCTGTTCCGACCATATCCCCTCTTAGAGCCAGGTTATATCCTTCCCCATCCCTCTAAGAAGTTTCTACCCTTCTCCACCCCTCTCACTCACGTAGAAGGCGCTGAACTGGCTCTGCTGCGGCTGCGGCGGGGTGTAGGCGGCCGCCGTGGCCGCCGGCGGCGCAGACGTCGGCGTGGCCACCGGGTACTGGTAGCGGCCCGGCGGCACGGCACCGTTCACCTGGTAGGGCGCCGCCGGCGGCTCACCGCCGCCCGCAGTCGCCACGAACCCGTTCTTGGCGCCGCCCGAGCCGGGCGGCGCGTTGTACATCCGGTTAATGATGGGCTGCGCCTTGATACGAGCCATGATTGGTTTACCCTGCGGGTCAGACAATAGCGCAGGATTAGAGGCGAGACGCGATCAGTTAAAGACATTGACTGGGATAGGCTAGTGATCAGACAGGACAAAAATAAGCATGATCTCAATGAGTTGGAGTCTGGAGTCAATGAGTAAGAAAGTATTGAACAGACGCGCAATACGGATGTAGCGAAATTCGCTCGGCAACAGCCGGCGCATGCTATTGATTACTCCCACGCCGGTGCTCAATGCGACTGTGATACCGATCCTGTCTCAGCACAGTGCTCGCCTCCCGGACACGAACGTCCGCCCGGTAACCCGAGCCCAGTGTCCGAACTGCTCATGGGACGGCGGCGCGGCGTCAGCGGCCCGCAGCGGGGTCAGGTAACACACCAAGGCGGACCGGCCGGCGGGGTCCGTCCGGTACACAGTTAGTGAGGCTGAGATCAGACCACACTGCCCAAACCAGTCTAATTGAGCCGAGACTATATAGAAAGGTGTTCGGTTCGGTTGATCAGCTATCCATAATATTATGGTCGGTCCTTTTATCAGCTACGCGTTACTACCGTAAATTTAGACGCCGACCAACCGCATTCACGTTTAGGGAGATCCAAAGCCGACCAATCCCAGACACCCAGGATACCCCTTTCCCCACCAGGATTTAGCCACGCCATCAACAAACAAATAATGATCAAAAATTCCCCGTCTACACATCCGTTTGCGCATCCGTGAGTCAGAGAGTCCAAGGTCAGTCCATTAGTCCATGTGTCTGCGGCGCAGACAATCGCCGCGGCAGTGAAGCCCTGCCGAGCCCCAGTCGGGACAGTGGTCTAGCCAGGCGGGTTTAGAGGACACGTCGCGATTTCACTTACCTGAAAGCACCGAACCTCCTCTCGGAGGTATCTGTAGGCCATCTGCGCGTCTTCGTCCGACTCGAAGTTGACGTACCACGAGTTGTTGAGCCGCGCGTTCTGCACGTTTACCACTTTGGGACAGTTGGGACTCTCGAAAATGGCCTGCGAACAGAAAAGGGGGTCAGTCAGGCTATCAGAAAGCTGGGCATAATGGATGTGTGGTCAGGTATCAGCGATATTGGGTCTCGGGGTTATATTTGGAAACCACTGACCGGAGACTCAAATAGGCGTTAGTCTCTGAGCTGCTAACTGCGTCAGTCGAAGGAACGAGACGAGTTTTCTGAACACTTGTCAAAGCAAAACACAATACCTGTTCGCACCAAAAAGCGCAACACACTGACTACTTGACAGAACCACTAAGCGGCCACATCTACCAAAGCGCAGCTCGAATCTCAAGTTGGCCGTGAGCCACTACTTATATTCAGACAAAATGTCTGAGTGACCACACCAACTACGCTACTTTAACGCTAAGCAGACTGACCGATCCCCTTTGTGGAAAACCATTCATCTTCCAATATCACAAAACACTCGCCGACAGTAATTACAAACCAAACATCTCCATAGCAACTAACTTAACACCGTCTTCAAGGACTGGCAGACAGCTTAGCCGTGCCGCCCGAGACCTTTATCCGAGCGTGTCGGTTTAATCGATGTCACTCTGCTGCCTCTGTGTGATCACTGACCTTGACCTCTTCCATGGGCGTGGCGTCGGGCACCTCTCGCAGTATCACCGTGCACCGTTTGTGGTTGGGCCGCACCCGGGTACCCGTCGCATCCACCTGAACATTGGGCGAGTCTGCGAATAGAGCGGAGAGGTGATGGTTAAGCCACGCCGTGACACATCAGTAAATTGCACACGTACTAACACACAAACAGACTGAGACAGGCAAAAGCGTACTGACATAAATCGCTCCATGTTTGCTTCTCGATGTTTAGAGGTGTGTCGACAACAGAGGCCTCTTGCACCAAACTACCTAGCTAGGTAAAATCGAAAAACCGGTTTCAGAATAAGCTAATCTAACGGTGGTAATTTTTTTTTTTTGTTTATTGGGGCTTAAGTGTTTGCAATAGCCCAATATATAACCCTACATATGCTTGCTAAATTTTGCACGCACATTGTTACATTTGAGACTTGGACTGGGTATATGATGCAAAGTAATCCAAGTATTGGTGCAAGAGGATTTTGGTGCAAGAGGCCTCAGGCTGGGCATAGAATATGTCGACAGACAGACAATTGCCACACTGACAGACATATCTGGAAAAAAAAACACGTCAAGTTCACACTACACTTGAAGACCCAGACCCAGTGTACCAGCTCGACATTTCATTGCCAATTGATGACATATACGTCTCAGCACACCGGCCGTCATCGGAGGGATCGCCACGACAGCGAACGGCAGCCGATGCGGGGCCGTCGCTGGCACCTAAATAAACAGCCGTCTACCAGACACGTTCCTACCCGTACCGCTACACGTCAGTCATACCGGACCGGTACAAATGTCCATCCGTCTGTCGCTACGGTAACTCGGAATAGTAGGGAACATTCGAGAGCAACTTGGCGGTTGAGCGAGAGCAAACAGAATTGACGTTCAAACATAACTGACTGGCACCGCCTCGAATCTACTGTAAATTTAATGTTGAACAACGCCGCCGTCAATGTCGTAGAGCAAACTGTCAGGCAGTCGACGGTTGACAGATATTAGTCCTAACCACCGGGCGATGTCGGTAGCCGGGGCAGCGCCGACAAACTAGCTTCCCCGGAGCCAGTGTCGGCTAACCAGCTGCCGCAAACCGGCTCATGGAGGATCCGGCCGCACCGTCAGACAAGCGGCATCGATCGCCGCGTCCGGGGTCGGGGCGGCGCCGGCCGCCGGCCGACCTTGCCGTCGCCGTGATTCACCCTCCGGATGGAGGGAGCGAGCGCTGAGCACAACGGACAAGTCACACCAGGTGACGCAAAACGCCCAGTCAATGCTAAACTAACCCGTCCACGGCCACGAAACCCCTTGATCATCCCCTTCATTCCTAAGAGTGTGCAACGAGCATCGAGAGAACGCTTACCTTGTAGCACCTGCGTGATGAGCTCAATATTGTTGGTCAGCTTCTTGACCTGGTTAAAGTTGGCCACAGTCGAAATAGGAACATACTGATCGGGGTCCATTTGAGACATCAGGTAAGTATCATTGGCCAGGTTCTCCCTGAAAACAGACGGAGTGACAAAACAGTCAGTTTGAGTCCGGCGCCACAGCCTCAGGGTTGTGATTCTCACTCGCAGCCCACGTGGCGCGGCACCCCCTCCCTCCCCCTCTCCGAACGCGGAAGCAGACAGGGTCGATGGCGACAAGGGCAGGGGTTCCTGTCTCCCCCCTCCCCCAGTCAGCTGACCCAGACAGGACGGCTGCCCGGAGGGGGGGGGGGCAGCGGAGGCGAAAGGAGAACCAAAGTCCTGGATTTAAAACAAGAGGCGGATCAACATGATGCAACAATTCGGTTCGGGAGGCTGCTCATTATAAAAGCAATACAAAACAAAGACGAAACAAACATATTGATTCCGGCACTTGCTAGGCTTTTATTTCTGCCGTAAATAAACTTACAGGAAAGTGGTCGGATTGTAAGATTTGCCAAAATAACGTTTAAGGTTTCGACAATACCAAATATGAATTAGTTTGGCACTAGGGTACCGGGGACTTCGTTACTTAATAATTTTCTGTTGATAAAAATAATTAAGGAATACAATGATCATGTACCGTATTATAGTACTTCTCGAATTTCATTCGGTGCCCATTTCACCAGCCCAAGGAGCTACGGCAAAAACACGTAACGATCACAAATCTAACAAAACCACTGCTGTCGAGCAGCCGCTCAGCCCACGTGGCCGCTCCCGCCCACGCGCTCCGGGTTCGGCGGCACCAAACCGCTCCTCTCCAGCACCACTCATCATCGGTGCCCCCTCTCCCACCCGTCCCCCCCCCCAATCGGCCCGGTCCGGCTCCCAGCCGCCATTCACCATGAAACACGGCCGCCAATCATGGCTAGCCGGGCGGGCGCCGCTCGAAATAGACGCCGCTGCGACAAACGCGTCGCGCCATCAGCGGTGCACCGCCCACACGGCGCTGTCGTACAGCCGGCGCCGAGCGGCCTATCTGCGCGCCACAGACGACCACCGCCGCCCGCGCCCCGCCGGCTAGGAGGATGGACGATCAGACCACCGAGCCACCACCGGGGCGGGCGGCGGAGACGGCCGCAGTGAGAGCTCACCTGGAGAAGTAGTACTCGAGCTGGTGCTGCAGGCGCTGTTTGAGCTGGTCCAGCGGTATGCTCCCGTCCATCTGCGGCGTCGGGTAGAAGACGGGCCCGGTCTGCTGGAGGAGTGGCGCCGGCGCCGCGGCCGGGGCGGCCGCCGGCGGCGGGCCGGCCAGCAGCGCCGCCGCCTCGCCGGCCATCTGCGGAGCGGCGTCGGCCGCCGGCGTCCCGGCACCCGTCGTCACTCCCAGGCCACTGTCCCTGCGCGGTCAGGGGTCAGGGGTCAGCTGATATAGGTATCGGCAGAAAAGGAACACGGGGAATAACCGGGTGATGTGGCACACAGGAGGGAACTTCTGCTAGGACTGCTGGCCACTTTTCTAAGAATGAGACATGCAAGAGCTTTCCCTGCTCGCAAACGAATTTTATCTCTCAAGTGGAGGAATGCGGACTAGCTAGACTGTAGATAAAAACGACCACCGGGTGTAAGCGCGAAGATGTATTTCTGTCCTTTATTCCTTTTATTTACCGGCCGCAACCTCCAGCGTGGGCTCTCCTCATGTATGTTTTGAGACGTTTAGTTTTTGCCCCGCCGAGCCTGTGTAGAAGGCGGCCGGCCTGTGTCTGCAGTGGTAAAAGCGATATAATTCGGTAAGATGTTTATTTTTAGGTTATTTAGGCTGGTTTAGTTCAATTTAATTTGTTATTCTGTTTCTCGGTACTTTTATTGTGTTTTGTCGCTTTCGTTTACCTAGTTTGAATGATCTAAATCGTTTTGGCACGGCGCCAGGCGAGGAGGCGAATAGTAAGTCCTCAAGTGCTATATGGGACTTGACGGTGTGATTTTTCGTTTTAGGAACCGTGTGTTGTGTCAACCCGGCATAATACATGAGTACCGAGATATCGCCTCTAAGAGGGGCCCGGCGAGTGAGACACCTGCTACGAGCCCACTTTGAGGCAACAAGCGAACTGCTGCAAAACGCACAGGCGGTCACAGTTCCGAATTCGCCTGAAGGACGTCACAGACGCTGGAAACCACAAGTGCAGTCTCCAGATCTGCAACTGGCGTATCTACTGCTTCACCTCCTCCTGATGAGGGGATCTTCAGCCTGCACTTCCGCAGCCTGGCTGTCACCTGCTGCACAGCAACCTGCGTGAGACCTGACCAGTACTTGGCATTACGCCAACTGCATCTGAACTGTGGTGAGCAGAGACAGCTGTTTCATATATGCTGCTAAGGACTTGTCTTTACTGCTTGCTACCAAATTGCAGCTGGTGATTTAACTTTGTGATGATGTGCCTTCAGATATGTTGCTGTGCATAGCCTCGTTCGTCGTCAACTGGAGATAGTGAATGTGCTGCCTGATGTTAAATGTTGAGACGGTTGTTATATCTGTAGAATTGGCTGTTGAATGAGTGGAACATGCCCATGCTGTAGAAAGTGTGATTTTGTAGGGCATCCGTAACCAGCTTGACGGGTTTGACTTCTGTAGAAGGTGACATTTCAGTTGTCAAATGTTGAAACTTGAAAGCCCCTGATAATTCTGCCTGGAGTCCTTTGCCAGATATTCCTGAATCCTCAGCCTGGAAGGCCATCAATAAGTTCATTGAGGGGTTGAGAGGATCATTACTCTTCAGAAGATCTGAGGTTTCTGTCTTAAGTTATCATGGACTTGTCGAGCCTAACAGTTCCATTGTTGAAGGCACAGCTGCTAGCAAGAAATGTTGACATCAGAGGAACTAAAGCAGTTCTTGTAGAACGATTGAGAGAAGTTCTTCATGGTGAAGGTGTTGATGAGGCATTCTTTGTTGCTCAGCTGTTTGGCAACCCTACAGGTGGAATGGAACAGGCAGATGAGTCTACAGAAGATCCGTCAGCCATTGTGAGGCAGCACGTCAGCGCTCCAGTGCCCAGCCAGCCAGAGGTGAAGAGTCCAGGTGGTCCGGGCTACCTTGCCCCGGTGAATCCTGAAGATGCTGATCGAAGACTGAAGATGCTGATCGAAGACCAAGAGGACGGAAGAGGACGAAAGCAAGGGGACGGAGGTCAGCCAACTGATGATGTGAAGCCAGGTGACAGTGTGTCTCAAGTGGGTGCGTCCCTAGCATCCAGGCACTCAGGATCGTCAGGGACACTGGCGTCTCTGAGGGCTCAGCAGGCTGCCAAGCAAGCTGCTCTGAAGGTTAAAATGAAGTACTTGAGAGAGAAACAAGCACTGGAACTCAAAGAACAAGAGCTCAAGATGAAGAAAGAGGAACTCGAGCTGCAGCAAGCCCTGGCGGAGTCAGAGGCTATTGAAACAGCACTGACGGCAAGCAGCCCAAACTCTGCTGTCTCTGGAGGTGTTGACCAACATGCAAATGACTTTGGTCAGAACCCAGTCACTGTGAAGCAGGTCTCTCGCCCCCAGGTATCAGCTCCGGAAGTTGGAGGAGTAGATGGTGAGGACCCTCACTCTGCTTTGATGAGGAAGCTGTTGACATCAAGCATCCTTCCTAAACCTGAGATTCCGGTATTTTCAGGAGACCCGACCAGGTTTCATCAGTTTCTCAGGGCCTTTGACGGACGTATTGACAGCGTTGTGACAGATGAAGGCGACAAGCTTTGCTACCTGGAGCAGTTCACTTCAGGAGTACCACGTGATATTGTCAGAGGGTGCATGTTTATGTCATCAGGTGGATACCAGGAGGCGAGGAGATTGTTGCTGAAGAGATATGGCAATCCTCAAAAAATGACTGAATCTTTTATCGAAAGGTTGATGACCTGGCCTCAGGTAAGAAATGATGACGTGACGGCTCTGGATCGCCTGGCAGTGGAGCTGCGGACCTGCAGCAATGCAGTTGGAAGCCTGGGTGGAGCCGATGAACTCAACCATCCCAAAACCCTACGGAGACTTCTCGAGAAGTTGCCATTCTCGATTCAAGAGGGATGGAGACGAGAAGTGGACAGGATCGCAGAAAGGAATGAAAGACAAGCTTCATTCACAGACCTGGTGAACTTCGTTGAGGTAGAGGCACGGATAGCGTCAAACTCCTCTTTTGGTCGTCAGCTGTTTTCGAACTTCTCGAAGAAGACGTCAGACCCTAGAAGCTCAAGCCCTAGAGGTCAAGTAAAGAAGTGCAACCGTATCGAGGCTGATCAACAGCGGGCCTGCCTCTTCTGTGGAGAAGAGCATCACGTGGAGGCCTGCAAGAATCTAAGGATGAAATGTCGCACAGAAAGGGAGACCTTCGTAAAGAACAACGGCCTCTGTTTTGGATGTCTCAACAAAGGACATGTGTCAAAGTTCTGTAACAGAAGGAGGACATGCGCGATCTGTAAGAAAAGACACCCAACATCTTTGCACTATGAACAGCAGCCTCAGCAACCAAGTGAAGGAGAACGGATGCAGAGTCCTCAAGAACAAACAAGAGTGAAGAGCCTGGGGGTTGATCTGCTGAAAACAGGTGATGGGTTGAAGTCGAGGACGCCAGCCGTCATGATGTCCATCTTGCCAGTCAGGGTGTGGTCTTCGGATGGTGGTAAGGAAGTTGAGACCTACGCTTTCTTGGATGGAGGCAGCTCAGCTACATTCTGTTCAAGGTCTCTTCTGGATGAGCTGGGAGTTGTTGGGGAAGACACGAAGATCTCTATGACCACAGCTTCAGTCGAGAATCAGGAGCTGGACAGTCGTGTAGTACGAGGGTTGAAGGTTGCCAGCTTGGACGGCGACAACATGATTCCACTCCCTCCTACTTACACTCTCAGTGCCATCCCTGTGAAGCATGAGGATATGGCCTCAAGTGAAGATGTTGATCAGTGTGCCCAATTGAGGGGGATCGAGTTGCCCCGCATCGATGCAGAGATTGGACTCCTGATAGGAAATGATTGCCCAGAAGCTCTCCAGCCTGTAGAGATCAGAAGAAGTCAGAACGGTGGTCCGTACGCTATTCGAACAGACTTGGGTTGGGTGGTGCAGGGCCCGAGGCACAACTCTCTGCTGGATGGAAGAAGAGTGAAGGTAAACCGCGTGCAAGTTGACAAGATGAAGCTTGATGAGATGCTGGTCAACATGTACGACAAAGAATTTCCAGAGAAGATCAGCGCCACCGAGAAGGGGCCCTCAGAGGAGGATCGTCGCTGGATGGAGAAGGTGACTCGGAGTTGTAAACGACAGGCAAATGGACACTTCCAAATAGCGTTGCCATTCCGAGATACTGACCCTGCGATGCCAAACAACAAGACATGCGCTCAAAGAAGACTCGTGGGCCTCAAGAAGAAATTGGAGAAAGATGTGAAGTTCTCTCAAGACTACCGCAAATTCATGGAGGACATGTTCAGGAAGGGACATGCCGAGAAGGTTCCCACGGAGAGCCTGACAAGAAATGATGGAAAGGTGTGGTACATACCTCATCATGGGGTTTACCACCCGTTCAAAAAGGAGAAGATCCGAGTAGTCTTCGATTGTGCGGCAAGGTTTCGGGACGTTTCCCTGAACAGTGTTCTCATGCAGGGGCCAGATCTAGCGAACTCGTTGACAGATGTTTTGGTGCAGTTCAGAGAGGGTCCTTGCGCGTTTGTCGCCGACGTGGAAGCTATGTTTTATCAGGTAGCTGTTCCTGAAGAGGACCGAGACGTCATGAGGTTCTTGTGGTGGCCAGGTGGCGATTTCTCCAGAGATCCGGAGGAATTCCGGATGACCGTGCACTGCTTCGGGGCAAGCTCATCTCCAAGCTGTGCCAACTTCGCTTTGAGAAAGTGTGCTGATGACAAGGAAGACTGTGATCCCGAAGTGAGCAAGGCTGTGAAACAGAAGTTCTATGTAGATGATTGCCTTGTGTCAGTTGAAACGCCAGAAGAAGCTGTGAAGATGGCGAAGGAGTTGAAAGATGTGTGTGATCTGGGCGGTTTCCGACTAACGAAGTTTGTCAGCAACAGCCGTGAGCTGCTCGAGTCGGTTCCAAAGGAAGAACGTGGGAGATGTGTCACTGAACTGAACCTGAGTATCGACGCGCTTCCAGTGGAGAAGGTCTTGGGTGTGTGCTGGACGTTGAAGGACGATGCACTCAGCGTAAGGGTGACGACAAGAAGTTCGCCGGCTACCAGAAGAGGCATTCTCTCGATGATCGCAGCCATGTATGACCCCCTGGGAATCGTGTCGCCAGCCGTTCTTCGAGGACGCCTGATCATGCAGGACTTGATGAGGCTGCAGTTGGATTGGGATTCGTCCATTCCTTTGCAGCAGAAAACACAGTGGGAAGCATGGGTGGCGAATCTTCCTGGACTGGCAAAGGTGACGCTTCCGAGATGCTACCGACCAGTTGGCTTTGGCGACGTCGTATCGGCTCAGTTGCACAACTTCTCGGACGCCAGCCAACAGGCTTACGCCTGTGTCACGTACCTGCGCCTCACGAACTCTGCCGGCAAGGTTCACTGTGCGTTCGTTTTTGGAAAGGCACGCGTGGCTCCATTGAAGGCGATGACCATTCCGCGGTTGGAGCTCGCTGCAGCCACGATGGCTGTCAGGATAAGCACGATGCTGGAGAAGGCTCTTGAGATGTCTATCCACGGAGTCTACTATTGGACAGATAGTACCACCGTGCTGCGGTACATCCGAAACGACCGGGCCAGGTATCACACCTTCGTTACAAACCGCCTCGCAGTGATCCGTGATGGATCAGCAACCTGCCAGTGGAGACACGTCGGCTCCAAGCAGAACCCAGCCGACGATGCAACCAGAGGAGTGCAGACCGAGCGCTGGCTGCGCGGCCCAGAGTTCCTGTGTGAAGAGGAGGCGCGGTGGCCTCAGATGCCGGCAGCCATGGTCACTGAAGAAGACGACCCAGAAGTGAGGAAAGAAGTCAAGGTCGCCACAGCTGTCATCGAGGAAGAGACTCCGACCTGGAGGCTGATTAGGCACTACTCAACCTGGTACCGGCTAAAAAGAGCAGTTGTGTGGATCAGACGCGTGGCGCAGATCTTCAAGGCGCGGAAGTCAGGGAAAGAGGGAGCATCTTTCAGCGGACGCATCACGGTGGAAGAGCTCGATCAAGCAGAGAGGGCAATCGTTGGCGTCGTGCAGGCGTCGGCGTTTCCAGAAGAGCTGAGTTCTCTGAAGAGAGGTGGCTTGGTCAAGCGATCCAGTCCTCTGTTCCGGCTCAATCCCCAGATTCAAGATGGCATCATTTGTGTCGGAGGCAGATTGGGCGCTGCGCCTGTCCACGCGCGTGCACGTCATCCGTTCCTGCTGCCGGGTAAGGGCCACGTAACGGACTTGGTGATCCGAGCCTTTCACGCGCTGGCCGGTCATTCCGGCCGTGAACACGTGCTGGCTGCCCTCCGCAGCAGGTACTGGATCATCAAGGCCAACTCAGCAGTCCGAGCGGTGTTGTCAAGATGTACCAGCTGCAGAAGAAGACAGGCACCGGTCGTGAGTCAAGTGATGTCAGACTTGCCGCCTGAAAGAGTCACACCGGATGAGCCTCCTTTCACCAAGGTTGGATGTGATTACTTTGGCCCGTTCTTTGTGAAGAGTGGTAGAAGGCAGAGCAAGAGATACGGTGTACTTTTTACCTGCTTGACCACTCGTGGGGTTCACATAGAAGTGGCAAACAGTCTTGATACAAGCTCGTTCATCAATGCACTACGGCGCTTTCAAGCCAGGCGGGGTCAAGTTCAATACATCCGTTCCGACAATGGAACAAACTTTGTAGGGGCGGAACATGAACTGCGCGAAGCTGTGTCCAACCTGAACAGTGAAGAGGTGCACAACTTCTTACTTCAGAAGGGCATCACTTGGATCTTCAATGCGCCAGGAGCATCGAGCCACGGAGGCGTCTGGGAACGTCAAGTTCGAACCATCAGGAAGGTTCTGGAAGCCTTGCTTCAGGAGCAGACAATGGACGATGAAGCAGTTCACACACTCATGTGTGAAGTCGAAAACGTCATCAACAGCCGTCCGCTCACCCCCGTTTCCAGTGACCCTGCAGACCTGGAACCGATTACGCCAAATCACCTGTTGTTGCTCCGGGGCGGCGCTGTTCCACCCGGCATCTTTGTGAGGTCAGACAGCTTCTCCAAGCGACGATGGCGCCAGGTTCAATACCTCGCAGACATCTTTTGGAGAAGATGGGTGTCGGAGTATCTGCCGCTGTTGCAGCACAGACAGAAGTGGATGAAAACTGAAAGAAACCTCTCAGTAGGGGATCTCGTCTTGGTTGTTGACTTATCTCTTCCGCGACTTCAATGGCCTTTAGGACGTGTGGCTGAGGTGTTCCCAGATGCTAGCGGCCATGTGAGGACTGCTATTGTCAAGACGGCACGCTCAGTTCTCAAGCGACCAATCAACAAGCTGGTGCTCGTGCAAGAGGAGTAGCGGGTTTCTGTTTGAATCAGGTGGAGGTTGGATAGCTTACCTTGTATTGGTTGTAGTTCAGCTGGTGGCGGCTTGCCAGCCTTCATCAGGTCGGAGAGAGCCTAGAGTTTGGTTGAACCTTGATCGGTTCAAGGAGGAGGGTGTAAGCGCGAAGATGTATTTCTGTCCTTTATTCCTTTTATTTACCGGCCGCAACCTCCAGCGTGGGCTCTCCTCATGTATGTTTTGAGACGTTTAGTTTTTGCCCCGCCGAGCCTGTGTAGAAGGCGGCCGGCCTGTGTCTGCAGTGGTAAAAGCGATATAATTCGGTAAGATGTTTATTTTTAGGTTATTTAGGCTGGTTTAGTTCAATTTAATTTGTTATTCTGTTTCTCGGTACTTTTATTGTGTTTTGTCGCTTTCGTTTACCTAGTTTGAATGATCTAAATCGTTTTGGCACGGCGCCAGGCGAGGAGGCGAATAGTAAGTCCTCAAGTGCTATATGGGACTTGACGGTGTGATTTTTCGTTTTAGGAACCGTGTGTTGTGTCAACCCGGCATAATACATGAGTACCGAGATATCGCCTCTAAGAGGGGCCCGGCGAGTGAGACACCTGCTACGAGCCCACTTTGAGGCAACAAGCGAACTGCTGCAAAACGCACAGGCGGTCACACCGGGTGACAGCTGCTGAGGTCATAAGCTACACGAATCGCGAGGCAATCATTACGCAACCAGCAGCAAACGATCATCAACGTAACAAGATAAGACGACTAAAGTAACTTGTGACTTGTGTAACGTGCACTTAACAACTTGCAAGCGATAAGAAGTGCAGCCATTCGTAGAGGCTGCAAGTATCAGTAGTCGGTAACCGAAGCCAGCGTTATCGCACTACTAGCGGGAGGGGAATACCCACTCGACAGTCACCCTGTCATCCGCCCCACCCGCCGGCCGGAGCCACCCTACCATTAGACTGTCCCTCCCCCTCAGATGAGAATCCAACCCGGCCCAGCACTATCGGTAGGCACTGATCGTCACCAATGATTATTATTCGAGTTCGCCGCGGGCGCATGTCGCTGCAGCCGCCATGGCAACTATTTCCGCCGCCAGCCCCTCCCCTCGGAGCAGCGCAATTAGGCCAGATGTCCGCCCCAGAGTGGCGCCCGCGGCTAAGGATAGCCATCCGCCCCCAGTGACGTCACTGTATGACGTCACCGGGGGTGGGCAGTTGCCGCTAACGATGCCACAATGGAGCGCCGCCGGCCGGTCCAATGCACGCCGGCGCCGCGGGCGATATTTCGCCGTCACTGGCTGGGATTTATGGAGCGGTCCGCGGGGGTCGGCGGGCGAACAGCGGCAGTGGACGGGTCCCATGGTGAAATATCCGGTCACAGGTCAGCCTCGGCTGACCGCAGCGGGCGCTCCCTCCCTTAGTATACCCCAGCCATTAGTGTCAAAATCAAAGCCGCCGTAACCTGCACACTGCACAGCCCTCCCCTTCCACCTCTACCTTCACAGACGGATATGCGGCTCATTGCAGCCGTAACCAGCGCAGCCACCTCCCTCCCCTCCACCTTCACAGAGACACCTGCATTCCATGCCGCTCGACACGAGTCGTCTACTCACACCGACTGTGGGCTACCCTGGCTCAACAGCCCGTTGCCGTTCATCGGAGCTGTCACTGCGTACTCTCCGCCCGCCTTCTCCAGACCATTCACGTACAAAGAGGAGCCTGCAACAGACAGCGGGGGGAGGGGGAGGGTCAGTCTCGGACGCTGTCAGGAGCGGCGGGGATGACACTGTCACGGCTTAGCGCCCTTCCCCTCCCCTCTCGGCGAGTCCCGGCGCGACTCGGCTCGGCTTCAGACTAGCCGAGACCAGTCGGCGCCAGAGGCGATCAAACCGAGGCCAGGAGCGGGGGATCACACTCACAGAGACAGACGGAGGCCATGACTCAGCTGGTGCCGGTCGGACGGTGACAAAAACTCGGAACGGGCCGGTCACCCCCCCCCCCTCCCCGCCGCCGCTAACCAGGGCACTGAGGTTACTAATGCGACGCGATGCGAGGAATGTCACCGAAACAAGAAATGGTTGCCTGCGGCGCAGTAGCAGAGATGCTGAAAATATGTGCCCAGAGATACAATGTCTGTTGGATGTCAATGCACTTGCACATGTTTCGGGTCGTAATGAATGGGCTCACTTGATCATATCATAATGAAAGGCTTGTGGAAAGCTGCCAGCTGTCGAGAGTAGCCATGCATGAGGAAACCGAATTTTCTAATTGCAAACGGACATCAGTAATAAGCATGTCATCTGAAAGAATTAACCAAGGGAAAATGATGCCATGGGAAAACGTCTCAACGGTACCATGCCGTCAGTATTTGATTCACGAAACATGCTACAGCTACTGTCAACAAGTCCATAAATTTAGTCAACGATTCTATAATGAATCGAACCGGAACACCAGTCCAGTTGAAGTCAAAATGATGGAGAAAATACAATTTATCTCATCATTCGAGCCTTCGGTATGCATATGAAAATGATAAGATAAAGTGCAGGTGAGCGAATCTGTGCGATGGAAAAACGTCATTAGCGACCCACTTAGCCCGGTTGAATGACACTTTTCATAGCCCAACATTCCAGCAACTGCTTTATCTAATTATCTATCGACAGGCGTTCTCCAGCATCCGAGCAGATGCTGCAACATATCTTCTCAAGCATGAATGTTATCAAACTACTTTTGATAACATTTAAGTTTAACGTCACAGTACGTTCCATGTGCCGAGCAGAGGTGTCTGGATTGTTCCGCTTATATCATTCCGCAATGACTGGACGGATTACGTTGAAACTTTTTGCATAAGTAGCATAAATAGGGAGATACGCTTCAAGGGTTGGAATACCACTGTACACAGGACAGTGCCGCACAGCAACATATTCTTTATTCAAGCTTGTTCATCGTCAAGAAGGCTTACATATCATTAGTCATTACTATCAATAAATCATACTTTATTAGAACGAAAATAATGAAAGTATGTTATCTGATAGCCAATTCAGCAGCTCCCGAAGCAAAGGAATGTGGCCCGAGAACTTTTCCATTTGCATATGAAGAGTACTGGCGGGTCAAGGGTCACTTATCCAAAACTTCACAACAGCATCCAAGATTTATCATAACTTGTCGGCATCCTCACAAAAAATACAAATAAATTCTTAGGAAAACTTTTTGAATTCCACGGCGACGTGTAAGAAAAACGAAATCCGAGTTATAGTTTTGGAGAAACTCGAACTTTTGGGGAAGAACACCAGTCGCTCAGCTTCTAATTCTAAGCAGTTTGAAAAACAAGTAGCATCAAGCACGAAAGTTTGTGATGTGCGGTATACAATTTCCACAAATAACTAAAATGTTGCGCGGTACAGACTGCTGGTATGGCAAAGTTGGGTTGGATTGGCAACTAAAATATTGTGCAGTACAGACTGCAGATATGGCGAAGTTGGGTTGGATTGCCAAGCAGGTAAATAACAAATATAAACTACAGTACCTAACGTTCAAACCTTATAAGGTACCTAAGGTACCTTACATTTGAGGTCAGTCATTTAAGCACTTAATCATGTCACAATATGGCATATTATTAAATATTAAAAAAGTTATAACAATTACCTCAATAATGCAAAACTGCTTGTTTGGACATGCCTCTATCGTTTGCACTGAGGTGGGGGGGGGGGGGGCAGCTGCAAAGATATAAGGTGAGTTGAGCCTGCAGTATAAGAAACTTGAGCAATGAGTATGCGATAGAGCACCTTTATGATAATGCATAATGAATAAGCAATTCATTCAAGCTGGTCAAAAACTGCTGATTCTTAGATAAATATACATAATTATATGTCAATCTAGTTAACGTGCCACAACAATAAAGATAAGGGAAAAATTACCCCAGATGCAATGAACTCATGAAAGGTCTAATATAGATGGGTGTGCCAGCTTTATTGTTTCGATTTTGGGGTGCTTATCATTTTTCCAGATTTTATCATTTTGCCTTTCCTGCTTGCTAGGGAAATGGTGTCCCATTTCCAAAAATAGAGACGAGATTGTATTAGAACCCAAGCCACATAGGGATTTTGCCCAGAGAATGTGATTGTCAGCAAAATGACAAAAATACTTGAATCAGAGTGAACATTCATGACATAACCTCATGGTGCAGGCTGTACCTTCTCTTTGCAAATGAATATGTACTCTGAAAGAAACCTTACCATGTTTTGATTAGGTACTTATGTAACACAATTTGCAAAGCTCAAAATATCAGCATTCATAAGCTGCATGGGGATCCCACTTTTGCTGGCAATGATAATATGAATATAGCACATCAATATGATTCATGTCATTAGAGATCTTGCAGAGTGGATAAGAGAAAAAAATGGCAATGAGGTTGCACAGAAATTAACTAACATGCCTCGCATCTATTCAAAATAGACAGCTTTGATGTAATGAATCTGATAAGCCAATAATATCTAACTTTTGGAATTTGTAAATGTTCATTTTATGAAAAATCATTAGATGTGGGGCATTCCATGTCAACCGGGACAGCCAAAATCGGCCACCTCTGCGATTTTGTTCAAACTTGGTATACTTGTTGGCTATTGGGTGAAACCTCTGAGGGTCAAAGGATTTTGTCACGTGCCCTCGGGCTACAGAGATACAAGCCGCTAAACTTCTGCTTTTTTAGCAGAATTGGACGTGTATTGCAATCTCGAAAGATCTATAGCTTCAACATTTTTGAAGCTATTAATTTCAAACAAACGGAAACGTGTACATAAGGAGTTATGCTAGTTAAATTTGGCAATTTTAACATTTTTTGGTGATTTTGAATTCATTTTATTTTGAATTAATTTCTTAAAATCTAATTTGTGAAAAATGGGTACCCTTCGATTTTGCTCAAATTTAGATATTATCTTCCACCACACGTAAGGCATACGTGCTGAGAAAATTAGAGTGGGCCAACGATAACTTTGGATGATATAGCAACGTAACACGGGCGATGGAAGGGGCGGATTTCTCCAACCCCACCTGTTTTTCGCCAATAACTCACGCCATAACTATTATATTAACGTCAAACTTTCAGCATCTGTCCAGAATTGAATTGCAAATCCTCCCGTGTAAGCAATAGGTAAATCGGTCCACAACTTTTCTAGTAATAGCGGTGTAAAGTCAAACATCTTGCCGGAGCGGCGCGGCGGCCGTCGCCGGCCGTTGCCGCCTGAATGGTAGACTGGGCCGGCGCCGGACGGTTCCATCTTTGCACTGCGCTTCTTACCGCTGATTATGATCGATTCGTGTCAAATTTTGTGTGAAGGCTTAAAAATGTACAGGCAAACTAATGGTCAAATAAATACGAAAAACAACTGGTAAAAATTGAGTTATTAGGGTGCAAACACAATCTGTGACTGAAACGTTTCCAGCGTCGGCCGATCCCCGCGCCTTTGCCGGCGACATCTTACTCTTAGCACTTAGCAGGCCACTAACTAACTGCCAAATTTTTTGTTAGATTAACTAGAGATTCTCATAACACTACAAATGTCGTATAAAGGAAGAAATAGGAAAATCGGCCAGTAACTCTTAGAGCTATGGGCGTATAAACGCAAAATAGTCACTATAGCAAATTTCATCACGATTAACCTCATTCGTTCTTGAAGATATTGATCAAAGGCCATGAAATTGGCACACGATAAAGTACCCCACCCCGCCTACAATTCAAATTCCGTTTTTTTATACCTTTTTTGGCTAAACCCCCTAGCGCTGGGAGAGTCAGGCGTATTTCCTTTTTGCAACCAAAGAGAGGCGCTGCCCGGAGAATGCCCAATTGCATCATTAAAAAAAAAACTGGCTTACATCTCCGCGATGACCAGCTACCTATCTTCGTGGCTTAGTAGTTAGTGTGCCGAGTGTACCCACCTCGCAATCTAAAGGTGGCTGGCTCGTGGCCGGTTAGCCTCAAGCCCTCAAGTGTTTTAACATGCATTCGTTTTTTAAGTAGCATCTGGCCAGCCGGCAAATGTCGTGAGGGCTAATGTTCGTATCTAAGTAGCAAATGGCCAGTCGGCAACTGCCGTGAGGGCTGTACATATTTACGCGTGTTAGATTAGGTCAGGTCACGTCAGGTCAGGCTAGGTTTGCTTTGGTTTGGGGTAGAAAGAAGCATCTCCGGGTAGCGCCTCTCCTTGGTTGCTAAAACGAAACACGCGAGTGCCAGACATTACGAAGTCTAAAAGACAGTTACTTACACGTCGGCCCATTCTGGATTTTTTATATGATGTAGCTAATGTATGGGAGAATAAAATATGTAAAAATCAGCAAAATCGAAGGGTACCCATTTTTCAGAAAATCAAAATTTATTTTTTGAATTTTAATTTAGTTCATTAATTAGATAAATACGTCAATATTGTTATCCTCAAATTAAAGCCTGATCTATTCCCTCCATTTCACACTTTGTCTCATGGTGATATGTCTAAAACTTCAATGGTTATGACGCTTTAAAGATGATAATGTGCCTTGCCTAAGTCAATGTTTGATGACGTGTATCTCGGAAACGTGACGTCATATCTTGACAAAAACATGTCTCATTTCTTTTCACATATAGATGAGTAGTTTCACAAAGTTTCGCAAAAATCGGAGGAGGTGAGGTTCAAAATGGTCATTTTTTGTCTCACTTGACGTGGAATGCCCCATGTACAGAATAGTTTGAATTGCTCACAGTATCAATGTTGAATTATAATCAAATTGTCCCAGAAATCAATGCTTTCATGGGCCAATTTTTACAAAGTGAAAGGCAAGACATTCCGTTAGATTCTACTAACAAAATCAAATTGTCCCAGAAATCGATGCTTTCATGGACCAATCTTTACAAAGTGAAAGGCAAGACATTACATTAGATTCTATTAACAAAATGCAAAGTTCTAATAAAAATTCTATTGACAAAACTCAATTGATGACCTACCATATCACTCAAAACAATTCACATCAGCATAAAAAATGAAACAAGCTTCAAATGCTACATGTACTGGACCAGACAAACAAAACTCCACCCATTCCTTAAAAAAGGCACCTAAAATTATGCACTCAGGAGGAAGATGGGGATGAGAGGCCCTGACCTTTTCAGTGAGGTTAGTAAAACAAAGTAAGCTACCAAAACTAAAACCAATGGAATATAGGAGTCAGCATGAGTTACATTCATTGAATCAATGGAAAACATGAATTCAGTGCTTCTGTACTGTTGATCAAAAAATTGTAAGTTTTCCTAAATATTTGTGGATAAACTATCATTGGCAAAACATTTTAACTGTCTCATTACTCATGGCATTTTAGCAATAGCAAGTGGCAAAGAATCATTGCAGTAAAAATGGTGATTTATGACCATTAAAATAACAAAATATTGAAATATGTCCTCAAAGAAAGGCAACTTATTCCAAAAGGGAATGATAAAGTGGGAACAAAACTGAGTGTTGATGTCAGCAAGTGACAAAATTGTTGCCATCCAAATTCAACTAGAAAAACAGCAAAAACTTCAGCTCACATTAAACTTCCACTGTAATGTTATTTGGTTTCAGTTGAATAGGCACACAAGATCATGGATGCTGGTTATGTTCATAAGTTCTACTCACAGAAAAGCTTCAATAATTAAAAATTGATTGGTTCTCTTAGGTACACCTTTGACAAATCATATTGCATTTACATGTTACTTCTATAGATGCAATGCATTGTAGTAACTAACAGCAGACCATGCAAAAGCAGACCACCAGAGTCAGTTATGCTCAAGCAAGTAGGCATGATACACAGCTTCCGCACACCAATTCCAACTATGCACATTTAGATGTTACAGAAAGAAAAGAGGGACCAGGCTAATAGTGACTGCCTTGGCACCTATGTAAAAGCAGTTCTGACATCTTAGAAGTTAGGCTAGCACAAATTATTCACACAAAACTCCAAAGTAGAGCACCTTGCTAAAAACCAACATGCCAATGCGCCATCAGAATTAGAAGTGTCAAATCAAGATCAATTTTCCCCTCTCATAGGCCTCTTGCCCATTGGCCCTTACCAACAGTTTGAATAAGGCACTGGCCATTAATCAATATCCACCAATAGTGTCTGATGTACTCAACTATAAACAGCTGCAAAACAAAATGGGAAAATGTTTTGACTGGCCCACCCGAGTCTGCGAATAACGCTTTAATTTCTAAATGCGAATATGACCAGATATTTCAGTAGGCGGAACTATGGTCATGAGTACCCAAATATAGGAACGTTCCCATTTTTGGGAACGGAGTTCCCAAATATGGGAACGGGCGTTCCCATTTATGAGAACGGAAGGCAATTTTTCGGCCGTTCGCCCACTAAAACTCAAAAGTGCATCACGTCTCAAAAAAGTGCACGCTGATTTAAGTATCTACTAAATCTCCATAAAGTTATCTTTAATCTGACCGTGGAACAAGGAAATTGTCCGTGGAATGATATTTTTAATGATTTTTTAAAAATGACAGAATGGTGGAAATATGGGTTATACGACATTTAACATGCAATTTTAAGGAAAATGAAGCATTTTTTACATTTTGAGGTCAAGTATAATAATTTTCGCCTGGTTATGAAATTTCATTCTAGCGACACCAGATGCTGACATATGCAAGCGAACACGCGGACAGTCCCGAGGTAATATTGTTGACTTTTGGTGTCGGGGCGATCGACCGCGTGGAACGTCAGTGATTTTACCGAACTACTGTTGTTAACTCAGTTTCAGTGGTTTAAAATCATTCAGCTGTATTTTATCAGCCCTGAAAGACATATTTTATTTGGATGCTAGCTGTTTAGCGTTGTTTTATAAGCAGCGTCATGAGCGTGGTTTTTGTCTTCGGCGTTTCTAAGCATGATCGTTTGGGGGAATTTCTCTGATATAGGTCGCTCTGTGTGGCTTATTTATAATTTTTATGCTGATTTCGATCATACCTCGTGCCCATCCTACCAGGCCTTTTGCCACTTACACTCATTAAGAAAGGAAAAAACTAGATTTTCATTGGGACTAGGTGTTTTGAGGGTGTAACATATTCAGCGTTCCCATTTTTGGATACTTCTTGTGCTCGTCAACTCTCGGTGATTAGCAGACAGGTGCTTGACATGTCTCCACCCTCGGCGCGGACGGTGGATATAGGTATGGAAGACCTTGTTGAACATCGCTGAGCGTTGTGGATTACGTAATCCTGCAGAGGGGGCGTGCCCGCTGCGAGATCGACGGGAATAAAAGCGCAGAAGACCGGGCGAAACATGCGACGGTCTTGCCGGAAAGGTCATCTGATGATTGTTGCGTTAACAATAATTTGCGGCGTTGGACGTGATGCTTGTTAATGAAAAGAGCCCCTGAAAGGCGTCGGTGAAATCGTTCCCAATTTTGGGTACGCCGTTCCCATAATAAGGAACGCTTGCAGCGCCAGTGTACGAGAGCGTTCCCAAATTTGGGCTCGCGGCCCGGGTGATGGACTGCTTTAGAAATAGGGGAACGATTTGAAACTACGA
The DNA here is from genome assembly GCF_019059575.1 of Amphibalanus amphitrite. Lineage (NCBI taxonomy): Eukaryota > Metazoa > Arthropoda > Thecostraca > Balanomorpha > Balanidae > Amphibalanus > Amphibalanus amphitrite. The sequence continues at coordinate 128,932 of NW_024882731.1, read as the reverse complement.
TGGGCCTTACAATATCAAACTCTTTCCCAACAATATTGAGACAACTATCAGGCGGTTCACGATCGTTTTATATTTTTTGGACGTCATTTAACAGTTCTTTTTCTTGTTTTAAATAATGCCTACATGGCGTTCCCATATTTGGGTTTATCGTTCCCAAACATGGGAACGAAAATGCGTTCCCGAAAATGGGTACGCTTGACCATAGTTCCGCCTACTGATTTGTGTTTAAGATGTGTAGCACACAGTTTAATGAGATCCATGCAGCATGTGAATCGCCAAACAAACATATTATAGGCTGCACCTAACTATGTTTTCGCTTCAGTCCCAGAAGGCTTCAATATGGGCGACAGGGGAAAACGCGTGCAGACAGAATCACAACAATACAATCGAGAAAAACCCACGTTAGTTTTACACATTATTACTAAAATTAGAGAATGTTTCTCAAGAAAATTATCCGCCGCCTTACCCTTTCGCAACAGGACCCACGCTTCCCCGGAAAACTTCACTCTCCCAAAATGGCTACCACCAGCATGTGTGAAAGTGATGCATTGTGGGTAGTGATGGGAAATGTCACCGAGCAGAGACTACCGAAAAAGATAAATGCTCTAATGCTCTAATGCTTCAAATGACAATAAAGTAATAATAAAAATCGATTTTGTCTGTAAAAACACGGACAGTAAAATAAGCATTATCTGTTAAAACATTCCAAGATAGGAGTGAAAAGTAACAGATAGCCTCCGCTGATGCCTCTAAAGGCGATGGCACGGGTCCTTTTCAATGGAAAAAGGGCTCATGGCATAGAATATTGACATTTGCTTCGGATGAAGATGGGCTGGATAGCATCTATCGTGCATATATCCAGTAAAGGACATGAAAAAAAACATCGCTCAATACTCTACAGCTTTGGCCCTGCGACGTAAGATGGCGCTGGCATCCGCCGCCGACGAATCGGCCAGGCCAGAGCTGGCGGATTTCGCCGTGAACGGACACGCCACGTGAGAGAGCCGCCACTTTGCCTAGTTATCTTGGTTATCGCAACACACCCGGTTTACATATAGCATATCTGACGAGGCTCTAGCTCGTTAATTTGGCGATAATTTCGTTGCAGTGGTCTTCAAATATTTAGAGGGGATCATTTTGTAAATTGTTAAGCACCATTGGCATCTTTTGCAACATCACGGACGGAGATATAAGCTTGCAAAAAACCCTATGTAAACGCGTCCATTCACCCAGGTCCATACAGTTTGAGCGTTGCCGGGACCTGCACGGAGAAAAGCTTGGATTTTGAATTGTAAGTTTAATTACCATTGACACAAATACGCGGTCCAAATCCTGAATTCCAGAAAGGCAGGGCCAGGGGTACACCAGAAAAGCTACTAACATTATGACAGCCATCGCCACACCACTATCGCCTGGCGGCCATAGAGGGCGGAGAGCAAGTGCACGCTCCTCTTCAGAACCCAGGACCTCATTTAAAGACATAATTTCTAGCATTATTATCACGTTTATGTCCGTGTACGGTAAAAATGCACACCGACCATTTTCGGGTGCGCCCCCCCCCCCCCCCAGCTCTGGCAGGGGACACCAGAGCTGCGTTTAGCAGCGTGGAGGTCACATCTACCACTAAAATGCATGAATATAGTTTTTTTAAGAAAAATTCGAAGATTATTTAATGGCCCGTAATTAACGCCATAGTGCACTGACGGCACTGACCACAATAAGGGTCATGACCTATTTTTTGGAAAAACATGTACCAAGGGGACTTCGTAACTTCAAAACTTCGATGCCTTATGTATGTTATGACTCAACACAGCCCATAAGCGCTGGTGCTAATGGAACACAAAAAAACACCCCCACCGAACCCCTCGCTGCCCATTAGGTACATGACGCGCTTAGTGCCAGCGTTTAGTTGGGACTGAAAAGAAGAACGATAATCAAGTTATTACATACCATCCATACAATTCAAGAGAGAAGAAATACCACCCCTAGCGTCAAACATCCCCGGAGCGAGTTATTTTTGGAGCGCGACAGACTATTGCGTCTGACGCAACAGCGGCCCGCTCGTCGGTCGGTGGTCAGTAACGTGCCTCGTCGACACTCGTCGGTCGGTGGTCACTGGTCAGTAACGGGGCTCGTCGACACCGATCACCCAGTAAATTGCCACTCGGGGGACGTCAGAGCGGATACGCATTTGTAAATTGAGCGAATGCATGAATGGGAGTTTTTGAAATTTCTAAACAACGATAAAAATATTGAAACAGGAAACGTACGGCTGAGCGTCCTCATTCAATAACGCAAGGCGAAGCTTATCCGGGGAAAGTTTTCGCCCGATTCCACCACTGCACCGACCGTCACCATGTCTAGCCTCTCCCTCTCTCTCCCACGCCTCTCGGTCAAGGCAGACAGCCCGCGCGGAGGCCCGTCAGCAGGGCACCCCAGTCAGCCGCTCCGCTGGGGCACCCCAGTCGCTCTCCCAGCTCAGAGCCAGGGCACACAGTGATGCAAATGGGGTTCACGAGTGGCCATAAATACGAAAAAGGCCCAAAATTCAAGTTCACTTAATCGAATAAATCGTAATATGGTCAGTCAGGCAAATGTTTGGGGTATCTGAAAAAGCATGATTTTAATGTTTTTGTCAAAACCGGCCTCGTGTAGGATTGTCAGAAGTCGAGACATTTTCGATGTCGTAAAATGACTGTCAGGTACTTGAAATTCAAGTGCCGCTAGCGTGCGTTCATGTCATACAAACTGCAAAAAATTATATATGAAAATGATCCCCGAAACCTGCTGCTTCTAATGCCACGTCATAAAAAGCCGTATTTATTTTGGTTTGGCGGTGAGCTAACTATTTGTAATCATGTTGCAACCGCAGTTTTTTGCCAAAAATATTTGCTTTCAATTCATCTACAGCACTTCACACAGTGTGTGCCCGTTAGTTCACCATATTATAGCATTCCCTAATCATTTCTGAGTCGCATCGTGAAAGAATTAAGGCGCTAGCACAGGGCTGACCGGCGCTACAGAAGTTTTCGTCCGGCACGGTCGGGTGCCGCGGCGCAGCGGGCAGCCCGGGCGGCCGCGCCGCCGCGCCGCGGACGCCGCGCGGCGGCACCCACCCGCCCACTGCGCGCCCACTGCGGCACCCGACCGCCCGGACAAAAACCTCTGTAGCGCCGGTCAGCCCTGTGCTAGCGCCTTAATTCTTTCACGATGCGACTCAGAAATGATTAGGGAATGCTATGGTATAGTGGACTAACGGGCACACACTGTGATAGGTGCTGTAGGTGAAACGAAAGCATTTTTTTTTCTTAGTAAAAAACTGCGATTGCAACATGATGATAAATAGTCAGATTACCGCCAAAGCGAATGAGATACGGCTTTTTGTGACCCGGCATTAGAAGCAGAAGGCTTTGGGGGTCATTCCTATGCTTATTTTTTTAAATTTGTACGAAATGAACGCAAACCAGCGGCGTTTGAACTTGCGAGCGTCTGCCCGTCATTTTACGACCTAGAAAATGTCACGACTTCTGACGATTATACACGAGGCCGGTTTTGACAAAAACATGAAAACCATGTGATTTCAGATGCCCCAAACATTTGTCTACTCGGCCATATCGCAATTAACTCTATTTGGTAAACTTGACTTTTGGGTATTTGTGGCCACTCGTGAACCCCATTTGCATCACTGTGGGGCAGCGGCACCCAGCCAGCCAAAGAAGCTCTCCGTAAGGGAGCGCAATCGGTATTAGAAGAGGAGGGAAAATTAGTACCGAAGACACTGTGTAAGCAACGAAGCGCTGATTCTCTCCTATACCGATCGCTATAACCCACACCAAAACACACGCATTATTTGGGTTTATTGGGCGTGTCCAGCGACAGTCTTCGGCGACAGCCTCTCGTGAAATGCTCACACGATGTTTTGCAGCTTCCAATAATGCTGAAAAACGGACAGCCATCCGCCGACTAAGACGGAACTATTGAAAACTTTGATGGCTCTCGGCAAAGCTGAATAAATATCCACTGGAGATGCGAAAAGGCAGGGAAAAGCTAGCATGCTGTCATACACTCCTACAGCACGTTTGAGAACCGCCTCGAATGTCCACAAGAAGAGGAAAAATGAGGAAGCACGTCTGATACAGACTTTTTACTGTCGAGAAGAAAGGAAAAAGAAATGTCAGGTATCAACATTCCGTTACACTGAACGAGATTGAACCAGTTTTGATATCTATAATAAACAGCAGTTTAAAGGAAGGGTGCCACCTTTTGGACACAACGCAGTTTTTACAAGATTAGCCTCACATGAACCTAAAAACCGGCTTCACTTACCTATGCTCGAGACGGTCAGCATTGAATCCGCACGTGAAGTTATCATTTGCGAGTTTTGCTGCCAGCATTCGGGCAGGCAAAAATCTTCAGCACTATTTCCTCGTCGTGTTAAGGGTATTTTATAAAACATGAAATCAGCAAAGGTATGTATAAAAGTTATACTTTTGAAGCATGTTTTATCATTTTGAAAGGGTATATTTTTTATTTATGGTATACACTTAAGTTTTAAAATTTTAATTGGGAAGTTTTTCTAGTAAGTTGCATGAAGGGTGAAGGGTTCCATAGATCTCTTAAGCATTGTAAAGGAAAAACCTTTACTCGACTTATTTGATGTTCTTATTTGATGATGAAATATGGCCAACAGTTACCTACTTGGTTACCTACAACTAGTTCAAATCATGTTATCTTCTTCCTTTTTATTTGTTCATCTTTTTGTCTCAGTTGCGCCATCAATGCAAATGGCAGAATGATATGTTGCCATGACAACAGGATATGCCAGCCGTCCTAGCTGCCACATCAAACGACCTTGAGTTGTAGTGGTGATATAAACAACGATCTTTTTTTTGGCCAATGTATTAAATGCAATGTTTCGGTTTTTTGTATATTGTGGACGCGCTAACCACGTCTAAAAATTCAAATAAGTAAAATAGATTCATAGAACAAAAATTTCGGAAGGTGGCACCCTTCCTTTAACTGTTTTACAGTTTATGCACCAATATTATTCAGTTTGGCTGTAAAAAGACCTCTCAGGTTAAATTTTTATCACATTTGATTGTCATGAAAGCCGCTGTCCTTTCGGCATGCGATGCGATAGTTGAGCAGAGACCAAGACATCTGTTCTAACAATGAATAAATATGCTCGAGTAGCTGAACAAGCTGCCGAGACCAACTCTGGGGAGGGAATGTGCACTGCTTATTCTAGGTTAGTATAACTATAGCGACATGTGTACATAGTGTGTACGAATGTGCATGCGAGCCCAACCACGCACAGCGAAGCCAGCACCGCGATTCGTATCCATGACTCACTTCGCTCTATGGTTTAAAAATGAGATACGTTTCACAATTTTACCCACATCTAGCCCACGTAATACCTAAACCTACAATTACCAGCTGACTCGTGGCCCAACAAACACCCATAACCGGGGTCGGCCTTGCATGTTCCCGTAACCACCGGCTCCGCGTCACAGCTGAAAACTTCGGTCACGCACCCGCCACCGTCAGGAATGCGCCTTGAGCGCGCACACAAAAACGGCGCACCCCGCCCGAGGCCGGGCCCGTTCCGGACGTACGCGCACAGATCGCACGCGCATTTTACCGGAACGGCAAATAACAGCGCGGGGGCTGTCGGTAATTCAGGTCACGAAACACGAAACGAGACCCTAAATATCGGGAGTCGGTATGCAAAACAGGGCAGGCTGGTTTCGTGATCCGACCAATATGCGGCCATACGTTACTGTAATGGCTATGTTGTTTCTTACAGGCGCAGCGATATCGAAAACAAATGATAAATGACTGCACCAACTAACTATTGTGTCACTGACGGAGGGATCTGTAGAGAATGCGCTAGACTGACACGAAATTACCACTATCTTGAAGATTCAGCCACAGCATGAAGTCTCATCCAATTGACATTGAGTGGATTTAAGCCTAACTCAAAGCACGCATTTCTACAGTGAGTAAATTATATAACCATGTTCATTTTTATTAATCAGTCTGAATGGTCTGAGCTAATAAAATGCAGCACATACAAAAGAATATAGTCGACTGACTTCCGGTTTTAACTGCTAACCAGCCTCAATTTCCGCCACCAATGGACCGCGAGTCCAAAAGTTTGGAAAACGCAACAAAAACACTCCCAAGGTCGACTTCACGAGTATGTTGGACTAGACAACTTTCCCGCCCGCTTGAAAAGACCTAGGCCTAATGGAATATTTATTCCCCTAATTGTGTACGATTGTTGGAAATGTTTTCGGGATGAAGAATCTCATTAGCAAATGGTTCAGCCGCTGCGCGTCAGACCAGGAAACGGGTGGAGGCGGCGGCCTAGAGAGGCAGGAAGACGGAGACGCATTTCCTCGGACAATGGCAGGAGGCCGTGACACCCCCCCCCCCCCTCCTCCCAGAAACGGAGGCTGCAACAGCCTCTTCCTCGGCCAGTGTTGGAAGGATGGCGACAATCTGCAGTCTGATCGCGAACACGTCAGTGTCGAGTGGTCCCCGACAAAATCACTACCATCTCATAGAAAATGCAAAAGGCCGCGGAAAACAGTTGCATTATTTCATAATGCGATGAAATCCGCAATCACTACAATTCATATTCATAGCGAGTCGCCTTGCTGCATCAGGATAAAAGGGCACCTAGCTGAGCCGCAACACTTCTAGAAACCGGCCCACCAAGAATCAAACGTCTCGGGGTTTGAGACACCCACATCAAGACAAGACCGGTGCACTCGGATTACTCAATGGGCGATTTAAATGACCAAGGAAGCATAGAAAACTTGCACAGTGCACAGCTCCCTATTCAAATAAGCTGATTGCTCTCCGTGCATGCTCTGTCTAATGACAATAACTAGCATCGCAAACGAATCTACCCAAACGCTGCACCACTCCCATTCAGTGACTGCATCTGCCCCCAAGAAGAATCAACAGTGGCCAAACACACCCAACCCGCCATAATACCATTAATTAAAGTGCCGCCGCGTCCTGTCCGCCACCTTAGTGCCAACCGTGTTGGACCTGCGTGACGCCGTAGCTGATGTGTGACCGCCCTCAGTCACGGTCGAGTGACCCCTGAGCTCACATAGTCAGTTCTCTGAGCCGACAGCCAGCCACAGCAGCTATGATCTCACTGAGCCTTCAGTTGATCACGGGTATTTGGGTTTGAATATTCCATCACCGCCACACAAAGACTGTTAGGTAGGGTTATTGGGATTGTTCCGCTATTCTACTCCCCTTGGGTACAACAGAACGACTTAGCAAAATACCAGACAGTTCCTATCATTCAGCACAAGAAGACAGGTTGACAGACGGATAAAACCCTCGAGACGTCGAGATCAACTATAGCTTTATCAGGAAGTCTTATGCGAGGGTGGGTAAAAGCTTTTCCTCCCACAGCACACTAAGCCCAATGCCAGCTAATAACTGCAGCTCTAACGACACAGATAAACGTCAGCACAAACCGGCACTGTTTCCGGCGACATTCATTACGTCTATTTTCAGCCTATGAAGAAATAATAGTTTAACTTATTTTCAGGTTTGGTTCATTTGGCGCGTAGATGCATAATCGGACGTTTCTGTGTATTCTCTATTTGAAGCTCACAGATTGTTTCGCTTCCTAGCAAAGCTACCGCCGACCTGCGAGAACCAGCTGTTTAACCGACAAATCGCCGATACCAGCTCAGATCAGAACTCGGTCCTTCCTCAAATACACTCGCACTTACCTTGCTGAAGAATAAAAAAGGCATGGTGCTTGAAGAGCTGTATAGGCGATCGACTAGGCAAATGAAATGTCTCACCTAAAGCTATTTTCTCTCAGCCGGACACAAGCTTCCCTCCCCGGCGACTAAACCTCAGTTTGACTGTCCATTTAACACATCGTCTACGAGGAAACCTAAATTAACTACGAAGTCAGATTGGGCGAGGTCCTCCCACTAGAGCCATTCTCTGTCCATGAGGGATCCCTTTAACACACCGCCACCTTCCCTTCTACCACTCGCATAACCACCCTCCTCAGATGTGTCTCCCACCTCCACTCCCCTCAGTAGCGTCTAGTAGCGCCCTTCCTACCCCTTAGCGTCTAGTAGCGCTAAGGGGTCCAGTAGCGTCTAGTAGCGCCCCCCTCTCGGCACTCCCTTACTACCCCTCTCGGCACTCACCGTCCCCTGAAGACTGCGGCGACACCGAGGAGGCGCCGTCAGACGGGGTCATCACGTATCCAGCTGCCGCGGCCGCCGCGGGGTCCGTCGCCGCCAGTCCGGTACCGTCACCGTCCCAGCCCTGGACGGCGATATGAACGGCAGCATCAGCAGGAGCGGCCAGTCCGGCAGCGGCGGCGTCCGAGGTGCCGCCCCCGCCGCCGGCAGAGGAGAGCTGAAACACGTGCGCCTCCGGGTTGAGGCCGGCCGCCGGCGCCGGCACCCCCGAGGACACCTGGGGACAGAGAGAGAGGGGACAGTCGTCAGCCAATGTCCACCGGCACCCCCAGTACAACTGAGAAGAAAGAGAGGAGACCGTGATTAAACCCTTCTGACACTGGAAACTTAGATAAATGCAAACACCCTAAACGAGCACAACAATACAAAGAGATCAAGGGTGTGCCTTCAATACCTCTCAAGGAACCGGCGGCGGGGTCGCGAGACGGCTTCGTCACCTCGTGAACCCGTGGCAGACGCACGAAGATGGGAGAATATTGCAAATTTGGCAACACATAAAAGCTGGAAGAGATAAGTCACCGGCTACACACATCCCCGTCCCACAGCTAAAGAAAATCTTATGACAGAAGATAAAGATTCAAAAGAATTTCAACCATGTGAGGAAGACCTGCATAGTCACTAGCCCCAGAGCACCCTACGGCATAAAGGAGGCTGCCAAATGTCAATAACCTCCCATTGCTGGTCACTGTGCCTGCGATCGCTGACACACCATGACCTGAATGCCGATACGAGTTATGAGCTGTCACCACAACATTACCGAGTTTGAATCGGCACGACAACTTCGAGGCAGCCCATCGACCCGGTGACTCCAGCATAACGTCCCGAATTTGAGCCAACAATCGCATTAATTCAGAATGCAGCCACCTCTGACTGTGCAGCCAGGACAGCCTGCGGCCGTCCGGGGTCCCGTCTAGACACTCGGTACCAGGCCGGTCAGTGGGTCGGGGTAGCACCGGGGGACAGACGTGGCTTACACAGGGGGTCCTGTGTCAGTGGTGGCTCTCCCAGAGGGTCCTGTCTAGGGGCCAGAACTCGCGACGTCATGGATCACGAGCGCCCGTGCCGCCGCCCCGCCGCGGCGTCTGTCCCCTCTGAACCGGTGGCAACTTTGCCGACAGGAATGGAATCGCCGCTCGCGAGCAGTGGCCGTCCATGCGTTCAAAATCACCAAACAATGCCAAAAGCGGGAGTCAGGGGCAGTTCCTGACTGCAGGATTCCCAAGTTGCCATTAAGTTATAATCGTTGGCCAACAGCATAATTCAGCATACAGATAGCGGATATCAGCTCCATAAAACAGAATTAGCAATGCACCACAAAGCAAACCAATAAAACCCGTTCAGGTCAAGTCTGAGCCGCGAACAAACCAACAAGTCACGGCGGCTCATCTTACCGGGCAGAAACGACCGAGCCTGGAAAGACTGGAACTTCTTGGCAACAACTACATAGTTACTGCTCCTCTAGAGAAGCGTGCTACATGGCGTACGTAGGTACTCTAGCACAGCTGAGACTAATTTAACGGCACACGAGCCGCCCCAAAACCTAGTCATCAATACTACATGTCTATACTACATCAATACTACATCATTACTACTGTATGTGACAGTGCACGTTGCACGTTCGCTCCCAAGCTGGCAACACATAGCAACCCACTGATCCAATGCAATGCGATGCCGCCCCAATGTTTTAGCTGTTGGGGGCACTGAGAAAAAATGACGCAGTGTACGCCAAAAACACCACACCGTGCGCTACTGACGTTTAAGGTCAGTTAATCATGCTCAGCAGAGCCCATACGTCCTGATATTTGATCCTGTAAAGCGCCTGGCACCAAGCTGCCAGCTTGACGATGTTTTGGGTTAATGCCTGGAACTACGCACGTCCAGGCTGTTGCCGACAAACTGCACTAGGTAGTTGGTGTTGCGGCTCATTTCGGCTCCGATCGTAGCTGCCGGGCCGGGCCGATTCGTGATCCCGGCCGGCGCCGCTCCGCGCCGCCGCCGCCCCATCCCCCTGCCACGCCGCCGGCAGCTGGGCCGTCCGCGAGAGACTTTATGGCAGTGATCGGGTGACGGGACGCTCCTCTCGCCCTGCGACCGTGTCCTACAGCTGCAGTTGTATGAAAGGATGCGCTGTTACCGGAGGGACTGGCCCGGGGGGAGGGGGTGGGCTGGCGTGGCGTCGCACGTGGAACTGTGTCCCCGGCGGGTCGGAGCCGTTAGGCCGACATGTGCCGACCGCGTGGTAGGGTTACCAGGACGCTGTGTAGTCTGTAGCTTCTTTGTTATTTCATCATTCCGTCGCCATCTGTGTCCTCCCGACCCAGTACATAAACGGGGCGGGAGCAACCCTCGCTCTCACTTCTTTACTTTTCGGCGCCGAGAGAGCACTGCCTCGCTCTCTCTGGCCAACTCTTCTTGTCAGTGATACTGTGTTGTCATCGCCTATTCGCCATCTGCAATACTCACCAGTTCGGAAGAATCTTGTGTTTGTGAATGGTGAAGAGTGGAGTGCAGCGGCGGATAAGAGCACGGGAGAGTGGCACACAGTCAGTTCGCACAGTCTTCTATTTCACGGTGACCGGGTCTACTTATCATTCCTATCTGATTCCTTATTTTCCTAATACCTCTTGCTCTCTGTAAAGAGGGTTCCTTTGTCTCTCTGTAAAGAGGGCTCTATATTTAGGTCTTAACATGCTCTCTGTAAAGAGGGTTCCTTTGTCTCTCTGAAAAGAGGGCTCTGCATACCCTTTTAGGTCTTAACATGCTCTCTGTAAAGAGGGTTCCTTTGTCGCTCTGATAAGAGTGCTCTTAAACCTTGATCCAAAATTATATCCATTCATATAGCATCCACTTCTTATATTATAAATTCCCAATTTCGCCTCATTACCATATCAACCTATATCCTGTCAGGCCCCGGTCGCCACACCAAATGATGCGAGACGTCAACGCACACACAGTTATACAGTCCACTGAGTCAAGTTGAAGAACGTCTGCAACATTTTCTGGTCCTCCGGGCCGGATGACCCCGGCCAGAGGTGAGAAGTCAGAGGAAGAGGCCCAGAGGCACAGCCCGCAGTAGCAACCCTCGCCAGTGTTCGTCAAGTGGTATCAACTCGCCCCCTGCAGGATCTAAGTGAAGACTAATGGAAGATTCAAAGGAGGGAGAAGACAGAGAGATGATGCTACGGAGCGGCGACGGCGCTGGAGCAGAGAATGGACGTGCTGCTGGAGAGTTGGGAACCCTGACGCCTCAAGACTCAACAGAGGAAAGCAACGGGAAGGCGATGCCGCAGAACAGGGTCGATGACGGAGTGAAAGAAGGAACAACCACCAGTGAGCTGAAGGTCCTGAAGCTGCAGCGTGGCCGCAAGGCCGCCCAGTTCACCCGTGCCTGTAACGCGGCTGAGACACAAATCACTTGCCGTGCGAACGAAGAGGAACTAAGGAAGCGGCTTGAGGCCCTGAACACGGCGCTGGACGGCGTCCTGAAGATAAATGATGATTACTCGGAGAAGGTGCAGGAAGTGAGTGAGATAGAAGAATCAGAAGAGTATGCCACCCGGATGACTGCCAGGCACGCCTCAACAGTCAAGGCTATCGAAGATGCCATCAAGTTGAAGTCCTCAGGCTGCTCAGCGTCCGAGACAGAGGGGAAGCCGATGTCGCTCGCTCCACGGCGAGACGGAAGTAAGGTCAGTGGGTCCCGGGCTTCAAAATGCTCAAAGGCCTCAACAGTGGCAAGGGAGGCTGAAATAACTGCAGAGATGAAGGCCCTCGAGCTGAAGCATCTCAGGGCAAGAAAGGAACGAGAAAGGCAGAAGAGAGAGCAAGAGGACATGCTGAAGCGGCAGAAGAAAGAGCAAGAGGACATGCTGAGGAAGCAAGAGGACATGCTGAAGAAAGAGCAAGAGGACATTCTGAGGAAGCAAGAGGACATGCTGAGGAAGCAAGAGGACATGCTGAAGGAGCAAGAGGACATGCTGGAGGAGAAGGCTATGGAGGAAGAGGTTGAACGAGCGCTTGTGAAGGCACGTCTCTGCAAGGCAGCTGAGAGCGACCTTGAGTGGGAGAGACGGCACGATTTCGATGGCGAGAACGTCGCTCTGGTCCCCAGGGAGTGCAATGTGACGGAGGGTCCAGTAACGGTCGACCTGCCTCAGCGTAGACCACCGCCACAAGAACAGCGCCGAACACTGCAATCTGAGCAGCAGACAGCCGCAAACAACGCCAAGCTGCCGAGCAGCAAGAACGAACAACATCCCGCTAACTGGGTGACAGATGTTCGCTCTGAGCAACAGCCTTTGTTTCATCAACAATCGGCGTTTGTGAAGAGCATCCCACGTCTTACCCTGCCGACGTTCCGAGGAAGCGCTCAAGAGTGGCCACGCTGGATTGGGCTGTTTAAAGCTTTGGTGCATAATCAGCCGTCGTTGTCAGACTCCGAGCGCATGGCACACCTTCAAAACGCGGTGGAGGGACCAGCTGCCCAAGCCATCAACGGCATGCTCTTCAACGGGGAACTCTACCAGGAGGCTCTCAAGACCTTGCAGGAACGCTTCGGCAGAGAGGAAGACATCATACAGGCCCATCTGCGAAAGATCTTCACCTGCACCCCGCCATCTCTCATGGATCTCCCAGCCATGGAGCAATTCTACTCAGTCGTCCACAACACGGTGACAGTTCTTCGTAATCTGGGCTACTCAAGCGACCTAGCGAGCAGCGAAAACTTGAGAAGAGTGGTGGAGAAGCTACCAGTCGAGCTTGGTCGAGAGTGGGGCCGAGAAGTGCATAGGCTCCGACCAGTGCGACCCACCCTGGAGGCGTTTAGCTCATGGTTGAAGATAGAAGTCGATGTCCTTAGCCACTCTGGCAGCCAGTTTGTGACAAACGACAAGACAGAAGCAGCCAAGTACAGGGACGGTGGGACGGCAAGAAAGTCGGCATTCGCGACAGGCGTCACTTCTTCGGAAGATCCAGAATCCCGACGGGCATGTGTGGTGTGTGAGGACACGCACAAGCTCCCAGACTGCCCGACGTTCAAGGCCAAAACTACCGAAGCGAGAATGAATATCGTGAGCGCTGAGACACTGTGCTTCTCGTGTCTCGGCAAAGGGCACTGGAGCCGAAGGTGCAGGGTGGCCAGAAGGTGCGGTATCGAAGGCTGCAAGTTCAAACATCATCCTCTGCTTCATGACAACAAAGGACAAGCGGTACCCGACAAACCTCGCAAGGAAGAAGGCAGTAACAGCGCGCCGTTCGTGGCGGCTTCACTGAACGAGGAGACGGACACCCTGCTTCAGGTAGTTCGGGTCCAAGTCCATGGCACCAGAGGCTCGAAAGAGGTTCTTGCGCTGCTCGATACCGGGGCGCAAACATCCCTCTGCCGTGAAGACGTTCTGCGCGACCTGGGGATCACCGGACACTGCCGTCAACTCCGAATTCAGAATGTGGAAGGATGTGGCGTCCGGAAGCCCTCGCAGCGCGTCTCACTGACCATAAGCGCACTGGACCCTGATGGAAGGAAGAGTGAAATCCAAATCCCGGAAGTGTGGTCCGTTCCAGCTCTCAATGTGACTGCCCCTGTGGTAAAAGGAAGCCAGCTCAAGGGATGTGAACACCTTCACGGACTTGAGTTCCCACAGTACGACGGTGGGCAAGTGGAACTGCTTATCGGAGCGAACGTCTTAGAAGCGGTCCTGCAAAGAGAAACGCGTGTCGGACGCCCGAATCAGCCAGTAGCAGTGAAGACCGACCTCGGATGGGCACTGACAGGATCGGTCTCGGCCATCGTTCCCAGTAGCTTGCGCCAAGTCATGTCCACGAAGCTGCTGCTGACGGAACAGGAGGACGAGCGGCCTGCTGCTGTAAGTGAAGGGCAGTCTACCGAGCCTTTCGGGACTGTGCGCTGCCAGACTAAACCCAGGTCAAAGGAGGGAGAAAGAGTGGTCAAACCGTTGGAAGAGAGCACAATCAGAAGTCAAGGACGATATAAAACCGGTTTGCTGGGGGCTCGATCGTCACCAGGCATCGCCAACTATGTCCTCAAAGAAACGCCCCAAGAGCACTGGAATGAAGGATGGACAGCGCCTCCGAGAGAACCCGAGCAGATCCAGCAAAGTTTCTGCATGGATGACTTCTTGCTGTATGACGCGGATGTGGATACCGCCAAGCATCTGAAGCAAGGAACCATCCGAGCCCTCTCTGATGGGGAATTCCAGCTGACTAAACGGAGGAGCAGCCGGCACGAAGTTCTGGAAGGCGCTTCAACCAGCGATCTGGCCTCCGCCTGGGTGCGCCGACGGCTGCAGCGGAGAAAACCTCAGGAGTCGTCTGAAAAGAAAACCTTCAGCGGCACCAGGCGGCACGTCCCAGAAAAGATGAACCCGGTCGATGACTGCTCGAGGGGACTGGCTGCATCCGAAATCACGTCCGAGAGCCGGTGGCTGAGCGGCTCAGCGTTCCTGAGCGACGACGAAGAGAGCTGGCCGGCGCAAGCGCCACCGCCACCGCTGACGGACGACATGGAGGAGGTGAAGTCAAACACCCTGGCCAGCGTAGTGAAGGGCGGCGACCAGCCGGAACGTCTTCTTCAAGGAGCGGACTACTGCCGCTGTCGCCGTAGAGCAGCGACGGCGGTGTGAGTGATGAGCTGCAGTTAGTGGATGTGCCGGAACGTTTGTCGTCTCCTTAGTGTGTGTGTTTAGAATGCATATCTAAACACAGGGGGGAGTGATGTTGCCGACAAACTGCACTAGGTAGTTGGTGTTGCGGCTCATTTCGGCTCCGATCGTAGCTGCCGGGCCGGGCCGATTCGTGATCCCGGCCGGCGCCGCTCCGCGCCGCCGCCGCCCCATCCCCCTGCCACGCCGCCGGCAGCTGGGCCGTCCGCGAGAGACTTTATGGCAGTGATCGGGTGACGGGACGCTCCTCTCGCCCTGCGACCGTGTCCTACAGCTGCAGTTGTATGAAAGGATGCGCTGTTACCGGAGGGACTGGCCCGGGGGGAGGGGGTGGGCTGGCGTGGCGTCGCACGTGGAACTGTGTCCCCGGCGGGTCGGAGCCGTTAGGCCGACATGTGCCGACCGCGTGGTAGGGTTACCAGGACGCTGTGTAGTCTGTAGCTTCTTTGTTATTTCATCATTCCGTCGCCATCTGTGTCCTCCCGACCCAGTACATAAACGGGGCGGGAGCAACCCTCGCTCTCACTTCTTTACTTTTCGGCGCCGAGAGAGCACTGCCTCGCTCTCTCTGGCCAACTCTTCTTGTCAGTGATACTGTGTTGTCATCGCCTATTCGCCATCTGCAATACTCACCAGTTCGGAAGAATCTTGTGTTTGTGAATGGTGAAGAGTGGAGTGCAGCGGCGGATAAGAGCACGGGAGAGTGGCACACAGTCAGTTCGCACAGTCTTCTATTTCACGGTGACCGGGTCTACTTATCATTCCTATCTGATTCCTTATTTTCCTAATACCTCTTGCTCTCTGTAAAGAGGGTTCCTTTGTCTCTCTGTAAAGAGGGCTCTATATTTAGGTCTTAACATGCTCTCTGTAAAGAGGGTTCCTTTGTCTCTCTGAAAAGAGGGCTCTGCATACCCTTTTAGGTCTTAACATGCTCTCTGTAAAGAGGGTTCCTTTGTCGCTCTGATAAGAGTGCTCTTAAACCTTGATCCAAAATTATATCCATTCATATAGCATCCACTTCTTATATTATAAATTCCCAATTTCGCCTCATTACCATATCAACCTATATCCTGTCAGGCCCCGGTCGCCACACCAAATGATGCGAGACGTCAACGCACACACAGTTATACAGTCCACTGAGTCAAGTTGAAGAACGTCTGCAACACAGGCAGTGTAAGAAACGTCGCGTGCCTTCTCAAATATACGCCGCCAGGTATTCCTATTTCATCCCAGACAAGCGTTTACAGTCCCATTATTTACTGCCAACAAAAATAGAGAAAAACGGCAAGATTTTCAGTTGGTGGCTCACAGCCCAAGCGCCGAAGGCCGTGAAGCGGTCGAGCGAGGGATACTCTGTCACAAGCAGCTCGGTTGGCAAATCTGCCACTTGTTACACTACGCGATGGCTTGTCCAGAAGCTGGCACCGAGAAATTCCGCAAGGACCCAGTGACTACCTCGAAGGGGCTCCCACGCCTGTCTGGGAGAGTCTGAGAACACCTCGGCCATTAACAGTCAACGAACCCATAGACAATTTAAGGAAAGGTCCCATGGTCTCAAGTGTGGAATGGAAGAGCTTGAGAGGGTCCAGCGATCGTTTGAGAAGGATCCCGTGAATACCTTGAGAAAAGGGCCCCTTTCCGTCTATGAGATAACCCGTTGAGCGCCAGAGAACTCCGAAGGTTCCGCTGCGCAGAGAGAACCCCACGACCGCCTGTGTGATCCGACAAGACATCACCTCCCGACGGCTTCTGGGCCCGGCGGATTAAACCGACCGCCGGCGCGGCCAAGAATACCCCAGAAATAATGATAATAAAATGGGTCGTCTCCGGTAATGGGGATGTGGCGGGAGGGGGTACGTCTCCTGTAATGGCCTCGGACCCGGCGGCAGCGGCGCAAACAACCAGCTCGGACGGTCGCGTCAGACAGGAGGGCGGCCAGACCAGACGGCGGCGGATTAGACGAGGCTCGCGGACCATATGGTGGCCGCAGGCGGGACGGTGGCCGGTGAGGGGCAGACAGTGGACGGTAGAGCACTTCACGGATAGGCTTTTTAGGATCCGGCCCGGCCCATATCCGGCAAGTCATATCCAGATCCGCCCATTATCCGCCTTTCTTTGAATATCAGAATCCGGCCCACCCATGGCCCGTATTGCAGCCAAACTTCCAAAAAATATCCGTAATAATCCGTTTCACCAATAACTGGTTTCACCCAAAACTGGACTAACAAATTCAATCTAAGAGACCAGACAGCCATACATCTCATAGACCATCATGGTTCCAAAAACCATGCATACATTGCATACATTATCCACTTGAAGACAAGTCTTGTGACAAGTGAGTGTCATAAAATGATGCCTATTACTTTAATCAAACCTCTGCTGCCGCTTAACACATTAGGTTAATTTTTAACTTCAATGTTGAATGTTAAAATTTTGATCCGTTTTGATCCGGGTTCAACCTTCAATTCCCAAATCCGGCCCGCCCATATCCGTTCTTTTTTAACAAATTTAGAATCCAATCCTATCCGGTCCGCGGATTTATCCGTGGATAACGGATTTATCCGGCCCATGAAGTGCTCTAGTGGACGGTGGACACTGGACAGAGGAGAATAGACAACCAACCAGAGAGGAAAACAGACAGCCGACTTTGGAATAGAGTAGACCAGACAGCGGACAGCAGATAAGACAACAAACTAGATCACGGGCATTAAATCTGCCAGGAGACATTGAACCTGACAGCTGACATGCCGACGCAAAGCCGACCAGACTGACAGCGGACATTGGAAACGACAGCGGACGTTGAATCAGACACCACACCACTGCCTCCACACCATATAGCAGATATAAATAAACAAACAGAACACAAATACAGGTACCGACCGGAAGGAAGAAAAACGGGCTACTCCGCCAACAAATGAGGCCCAGGTGACAGCAGCAAAAGGCCAGTCGGTCCCTGCATATCACATGTCAGGCTCCGTGAGCGCGGGACGGAAAAGACAGAGGGCACAACATAAAACAGACACTACGGGAGACAAACAGGCCGAATAAGCAAGCAAAACAGACTGATGGGATACGAACCAACCGAAGACACGAATCGAGGTGGTGTGAAAAGGGGGTAGGGCGACAGAACGGCAAGAGGTGTGGCGCGCATTTGTGCAGTTGCACACAGCAGGTAAGGCTCTCGTGAGTTTAACCGGTAGGTTTTGCCTTTTTACATTTCCGGCTACCTATATCTCAGAAACTAATCGATAGGGTAGACCCAAGGGTAGACTGGGGCAAGGCGCACCCCGTAACGTTCGACTCGTGTTATGGAATAAATTAGGAAACAGCGAAGGACAGCATAGCGCTTATGTCAACCACTGAACATTTGTCTTCATAGCCCCACGGACAAAATTCATGACTCACTCACTGGTGACGTGGCAAATGGGGAAAAGTAATCTAAGTCAAAATGGGCGTTTTGCCCCGGCACCGGGGCAAGGCTTCCGAGGAGCGTAAAAACAAGCCTCTGTTGCCCAACTGTCCCGGAAGACAGGTCCAGCATCCGCCCACAAACGGTCCATGAGACAGATGGAACGTAACGGCAGGTCAAAATGAGCTTCGCACACGTACGAGCGAGAACGGAAGACGGTCCAATTCGTTGCTCGCCACCTCCAACTATGAAGATTGAAACAACCTACGGTCAAGAGTACTGGTGGAAAATGGTGGGCACGCCAGTGAGCGCTGATGAGAACAACGGTACACGGATGATGCAACCATGTCGTGTAGAATTAGGGTGATGCAATTGCAGTCACAGGGAAGAATTAGGCCGACTGACGATGCTGATCAATAAAGCCGCTTGGTCCTTGAGCCGCTCAACACCCCCGAAAACCGGTGCCAGAGCCCAAACCATGCAACACGATCTTGACACAAACGTTTACCAATTACCGACACACCGACACATACCCACACTCTTCCTCCACATCCTCTGTCACCAGAATCGTCGCCAACCGCGCCGTGCCATCGCTGACCTTACCTTGGCCCTGACAGAACACACCATGGCCATCCCACGTGGTCGGCGCACAAACACCGAAAGGCCGGCGGCCGGCGCGGTGCGCACCCTTCCCCGGCCCACCAGACGGTCACGTGGTCAGCGCACGCACACGCACCGTGCCGCCGGCGCCCGGCACGTGATCGCGAGCCAGTCGCGCGGTCGCGCGGAGCGGAGGGCCGGGCGGGCGGGTTGGGCCGAGCGCGGAGCGGGCCGTCCCAGCCGCACCGCGCGGCGCGGGACCGGCCGGCCGGCGCGGTGGGACAGGGGCAGAGGCAGGGACGGGGCACAGGGCGGCAGGGGACGCAACGGCGCGACAATAGGAGCACCGGCGACCATGGAATGTCACGGATCGATGCCGCGCCGTTCAAACGCGCTCCAGGGGGGGGGGGGGGGCGTCAGGAGCCGACCGCCACCGGTAGCCAACGGGCCCGCGCCCGAGGACGGCGGCAGAGACAGGGGAAGTGGCCATTTGTGGGTCATTTCGACACGCCTGATGAGATCGGAAATTTATCGCGGTACGTCCAGTAGGCCACTCCGAGAAGATATGGTCTGCGTGCACGTATGGGACAAGTCAAGTGCAAAATTGACCCCATCAGGTCAGCTTCACGAGCAGCTGTTACAAAAAAAACTGCTTGCAGGGCTCAGGCCGATAATGACAACATTGCGTCCGGAACGGAATGCTTCTCAAAGTCAGCTCAGGACATCAGTTTACCAGCGGCTCAGTGCCTTAGCCACATGCAGGGGTGTCGCCACGGATTTTTGACTGGGGGGGACGGATTGGCTGACTAAAAACCCAAAAGTTAGTTAGTTTACCGTACAATTTCGGGCCTATGCACTACTTGTAACGCATACACAATACACATGTTCTCATGTTCTCGCGTGGAGGCGTTATTAGTCACACTCTTTTCTACCTGTGCATGAATTGGCGGCGCGAAGCGCCGCGAAATTTGGCAAAAACTCTTGGCATAACACTCCCAAAACGTATAAATTTTGCATCCCGCGTAATAAGTTTGATACCAGGACAGTTAGGGTCTGGTCACCAAGTCCAGCAGCCCTGCCTCTAAAAAATCGTGTGGTCCTCTGTAAACCGCTGTTAACCATAGGTACAGCTTTTTTCCAACTTCTGTGCAGTGGAGCTGCAGGACTGCGGTGTCGGAGTCGACTTCGGTCGTAGTCGACGGTTTTGGTCGGATACGGAGTTGGAGTCACCAAAATCGTATAACAGACCTCAACTCTGAAGTCAGAGTCAACGTCATCCCCGAGGATGGGTCGAATAAGAGCTGGAGATTCTGTTGGCTGTGGTGATTGTAGGGGTCATGGTAAGACCAATGTAGGGGCATACTGAGCATTACGTCCTCCTGGGCTCTCTCAGACCAGGACGAGGTCCTCTCACCCTCAAGCATCAAACGTTCAAAGGCCATGGTGAGACCTTCTGCTGTCGGATGGCCTCGAACGGGAAGAGGGCCGTTTGAGAGTGAGCTGAAGGTCTTGACTATTACGAATATCCTATGTAAAATGTGTGGTCTCTGCAAGCTGTTGTCCTACTGCACTCTGAGACTTTGGGACTGATCTTCAGCCCTTGTTGGATATGGTCGCCCCTACAACTGGAGCTTTGGCTCCCTATCGAGGACCTGGGAAGTGGGACGGACAGTCCAGAGCTGCACCTCGTAGGCAATGTTATCTTTTAACGTGCCAAGAAACGTTCAAAGAGACAAAAGCATCACATCACATGTTTTTTTCACTCCGATGCGGGCCGAAGGATGCCGTGGTCGGAGATGGAGTGGGGACTCCGAGCGTTTTTTTTTTTTTAAGCCGGAGTCGGAGTTACCAAAATCATCTACTCCGCAGCCCTGTAAGCAAGGGTACAGTGTCAGCAATTCGCAGATTCAATTTGTTTACGAGTAGGTATCCGCAATTTCATCCCAAAACGACAATACACCAATGTCGTAGGTCACTTTTTAAATCATTCATGGGGATATTTTTGCGGGGGACGTCCCCCCCGGATTCCTCGACTGGGGGGGACGCGTCCCCCCCGTCCCCCCCGGTTTCGACGCCCATGGCCACATGGAACCGAAACCGCGATAAACATCGCATTTGGAGGCAAATATTCCGTTCACACCGGAAACCAACGGTGTTGTGGGCACTCTCAAATAAACTAGGCAGAGCTTCTATGCATCAAACGACCTACAACCATACACCAACACCTGATAGTTTTGAATGGGTTCTTCTGTTCCTTATGCATGAATCGGTAAAAACATGCGCACACGCAGATCATTTACAAGCAATTGATGGCGATGCAGCGGCGATGACAGCCGAGACATAAAGTCATAAAGGAGCCACGCATCAGCCCATCTGCCAACCACAATCGCATTTTGATTCGTTTCGTCACAACTCGCTCTACAGGGCTAGAAACACCACTGTTTCCGATAAGGAGGGTCACCAGTCCAAAATAGCGTTGTTGTGTAACCGTGTTACCTGCAATACTGATAAGGTATTGGGACAATCTATAACCGCTGCTTCTGGTGTTATGCCAGAAGTATTCTCCAAAATATTCTTCAGAAGCATTCAAGTCATTTATCTGGTTTACATTCAACATTGGCAAATTGGGTTTAGCATACATCAAAGGTCAACAAATAGTTACTCAATATGAGGTTGCTTTTGAAAAGGAACTGGTCTATTTCAGAACGACTTATACTGAGAAAAACATTTCGTGGCTACTGAAATAGCGCTTTAAAAATAACTCAGTCACTCATGTGAGACTGGAGCTATTGCTATTGCAAGTCCGGCACCGCCGTAAGGCAAAACCAAACTGTAAGCCCGATCTACTGCAATTCCAATGGAAATAAAAACCCAGACGTTTGGCAGTCTGTCAGCCCCATTGAGAGTAGCGATTTGATATTTTTCTCGAACATAAGTCAGTGACAAACCAACTCAGATGCAGCTAAGGCGCCACAGGTATTTGTGGCATGTCGAGTCCGTTTACAACACAGTAAGAATGTGAGACAAGGAGGCACAGATCGTCAGCACGGACAGGCCGAGGGCCATGTTCCGGCCACGTGACAGTTTAGGGTGTAAACTGTCCAATGACCAGAGAGACCGGCCACAAGGAAATCCGCTTTAACCGACCCTCTCCATAATTCAGCAGCGCTGAACAATACGGTAGAAGCCAATAGTCATGAAGCCGCGTCAAAAATAAAACAGCATGCAAGAGTTATTAAATGAGGAGGTTGTCTTCCCAGAAAGCTTTGCGATTATGGCATCACATGTCAATGAGCATGCATGACAAAATAGCAGATGTTTGTACAAATGTTTAAAGGCAGTATCTATGCGAGCCATGGAACATGGAAAGATATTAATGTAAGCATGATTATCAGCCCAAACCGACATTGCACTTTGAGGCAGAACTATTGTCAGATTACATAAGTGAATGTGGACAAGTGCATGCCTTTGTGGACGTTTTGCAGAGCTGTCACGTGTGTGAAAGACATAGGCAATTAAAGCCAGCATCAAGATCTCCTGTAATATTTACGGTTAATTTACATGGCAACCCCAAGCAGTCATACGCTAACAATGCACGTCACTTAGGGGGAATTAGTACCTGCATATCCTACCGACAGCGGAGTCACCGGATCTGGTGTGCTTCGAATCACTTGGGCCTTGGGGAAGGGGAAATGGAGGAATGCAGACATACCAGATCGATAGTCTGGGGACACGGAAAGTAATAGTGGCTTACCGGGTACGTTTGCAGTTATTAACTATTCAGGATCATTAGCGAAGCATTTGCATTAGGAAATAGGAAGTTAGGAATGGTTAAATGCAGGGCCGAGTACCCATGGGTGGAACTGTTAATAATGTAACACATCCAGCGTGACATACAGGGTGATCCAAAAAATTTGGAACCCCTAACTTAAAATGTCTGTGAGTCCGAAAGTATTCGTTTTATTGACAAATTGCAAACACCATTAGAAAGAGCATTAAATCCTCTATAAAATCACGTCCAATTAGTGCATGTATGTTGTAAAGCATTGACACACTATTAGCTTTTGGAATGAGCGTCAGATAACTGAGTGAAACGAAATCGCCAATTGTTAACAATGCACTAAAGTCCGTTAGCACTCCATCTGTTGCTTTTTGCTAATAACACCACATCCAATTTCAATTTTATTACATAAAAGTTTACACAGAAGCACACAATAGAACAGATACACGCGTCCTAGCTTCCGCTGTTCATCACAGCATGTGCTCAAACCGAGCTCCGTTGGCCGTCACGCAGGCCTGCAGTCGCTTCGGGACGGGTCACGGCTCCGACGGCGCAGGCCAGCAGTCTCTGGGACAACTGGTCCCAGCAGGCCGTCAGCCTTTCCTTCAGCTCCTCTATGGTGCTGATCCTCTGACCTCGATACATAATTCGCTCCAGTTCGCTCCACACGAAGAAGTCCAAGGGGTTGAGGTCAGGACTCTTCGGTGGCCAGGCATCTGGCTCGATGAAGGCCGGGCAGGCCTGTTCCAGAAACTCGACCACTGAGTGGGCCGTGTGGCACGGAGCACCGAATGACTTTTTTTTTGCTCCTGTTGAAATTTAAATTCCTTACAATAGCACGTGAATGAGCATTTTTTATTCATGAACCTCCAACATGCGACATGGTCAGAACAGCAAACCGCAAATCACTATTTGCGCATAATGTTCAAAACTGTTTCAGTGAGTTTCGTGACACAAATTTTATAGGCATATAACTAGGGCAATATTTACAGTAATAGTTAAGTTCAATCAACTTGGTTTTATAGAGAATTGAACGCTCTTTCTAATGGTGTTTGCAATTTGTCAATAATGTGAAGAATTTCGGACTTACGGACATTTTAAGTTAGGGGTTCCAATTTTTTTGGATCACCCTGTATAAAGAGAAGTCGTACCTACTATGCATTTCAGACCCCATGAGACCCTGCTTTTCGGCGATAATTTCTTCAATTTTTGTCCAATTAGCTTGAAATTTTGGCAAACGATATTTCAGCTCAAGCGCCAATTTTTGTCAATATGGTCTCTTAACAAAATATCAAAATTTAGAGCACTTGTCGTTGGCTCGTAATGTTAATCAGTTTTTGCACCCGGATAGAGGCTCGCTCGCTACCGCACCGGATTGGATAGGAGCGCTGGCCAATCACGTTGCGCCGGGCCCAACTAAACTCCGCCCACTGGCCGTGACCGCGATGGGTCTATTCAGTCGGTGTCAGCACCGCGGAGAGGTCGGAGCGGAACCACATACTGGAGACAAGTGAAGCTGGCAAAGTTGTTTCGGGACGAAAGCAAAAAAAAAAAAATATCCGTTTGAGGGCATTTGGTATCCTCTTCACTAGGGCGGGTCGATGGAAAAAGTTTTCAAGTGAAGAGCGATTTTCCTACGGGCTGATCCATAAAACGGTTAAAACATATTTTTTTGCGAATTTTTGAAAATTAACTGGGCGCGCCGTCCACGGTTTTTCGAGACCACTTTTGCTAATTTTTCTCGTTGTTTGCAAAATTTAGTGGGAAAAATTCGAGAAAGGTACTATATTTACCTCTTTCCTAGTTCTACATGCTTACCCCCACCTCTTCACAAAGTTTGGAAACCCCAGTGGCAGAATCGTGCTCAGAATAGCGATTAGCATCGGCGATCTGAGCGCAACGAAACCAGCGCCATCTATTGAGCAAGTTTGGCATAACATTGATTTTGACGGCTTTCCGACCGTTAAAAGCTGACGCAGCCGCTGCCACGTCGGGTATATGGTGTTCTTTGGTGTTCCTAGGCGCCTGGTGTTCCTTATTTGACACTAAGTGAGTTGTAACCATTCGATCCGAAATACTTCAGGAATCATAAATTGCTCCGGAAGCTATACCTATAGTGATTTCGCCAAGAAAACAACGAGATGCTTAACTTTGATATATGTTTATCAGTTAAATTAAGTTTTGCAGACAGATAACATCAGTCCAAACCGTATGCTCATTTTTGAATGCAATGTAGCCAGCCACCTTACCATCCTAGGACAGAAAATCACACTTCGATAATTGATTCAAACGCCGGCATGAGAGCGTTGCATTGCGTCCTGATGGCACACGTGATGTAACCGAGACGTGCTCTTTTAATAACAACAGCGTATGCTGCCTAAGTTACGAGCCGGACGGCTCGCTCCACTGCCTGAGTAGTGAGTATGGGTATGCACCGGATCGAAATTAATTTGTTAAAGTGGATCGAAGGTCACCCTCTTCCAGCGACATTGTTATTGGTGACTCTGTAACGCGTTCTTTGGACCGATCTATGAGCTGCATGCAGGGTTGTATACCAATCAAGTCGATTGAATTGATTGATTTGTTTCAACGCGTATTTTGAGTTGATTGGATTGAGTCGATTGATTTTTCGAGATGACTGGTTGACTGAATCGTTTGACTTTAGCGACTGGTTGACTGATTTGATTCCCGAAAATTAGAGTGACTCGTATGATTGAGTCGATTGAATGGAAAGTTCAAATAAGTTTTAGTTGATGAAAAATAATGACACCAATTGATGACATCAAAGATCACAAAACTACACTGAAAACTGCTTGTCAATTGTCATCACAACTGCAATATGGGGTAGATGGCCAAATAAAGAACAGGGCCTAAACATGAACAGCCAACTTTGACTTTCAACTGCAATAACTCATAACTGCTCCAGCCTCCAATCCTGGTGATAGAACCTGGCGATGCACCTACCTACCTTTCTGCACTCAGCAGGAAACGTTTTTTTTTTTTTTTAAACCAGATGATAAAGTGCAAGGCCCTATATACTAATAAAGTGTGATTAATTAATAATTCACATCTCCACATCTCCTCAGAAACAACCCACTGAACTCTATAAATATCTGAAACCCCTACAAAAATAACTGAAACAAAAGCGCCGTTTTCGTCTCGCTAATTACGTTTACGTATACCAATTAAAGGGACTATCCCACCTTCTAAAATGTTGTTAAAACCAGTTAAATTGTGGCCGACTTTATAGATTGGATGACCAGGAACACGGTTCTAGCATTTATTTTTCATTAAACATCTTAGGCTTCCCATATTCCAAACACAAACTTTCAAATATGTGACGTCACAGCCCAAAATTACCTCCTTCCCCAGGCCACATTACTGTCATAAAGCTGATTCTTTTTACTCTGTAGGCACCACAACAAAGTTCAGACCAAGTTTTAAGCGATTTTTCAACGAACAAACCCATTTAAATCAGAATGAATAAAACGAGGTGACGTCACACTAACGGTCGCTCCATGTTGAAGAAAGGGCCTTGTACAAGGCCCATTTTCAAATGAAGGGAACGAATTTCTTCAACACCAAGAGGCCGCGGGGGTTGCAACCTAGATAGATAGTGGTTTCTGAACCTCGCCGCAAACTTGGCTATCTCAGCTCAAACCCCATGTTAAAGGTGGGATAGTCCCTTTAATAGCTAATTTGCTGCATTGTTTAAATTGCAGCAGAACGTTTGTTGATCCTTTTCTCCTGAGAGCCTAAGCATAACATATCTAATATATTTCATTTTCCTTAAAATATTTTACCGAATATTATTAAGTGGTTTTATTTCAAATGAAATAATAATTAAAACGAAATTGGTGTTGTACAACCGATTTATTTTATGATGATCTACCATAGGACATGATAATCAATGACGTCATCTTACAAAAAAATCAAAACACGTAGAATAAGGATTTATAAAAGCTTAGCATACTTATTGGCAAAACGTTTTCTTTTATTCGCAGTCGCACCGTGCCGTTTTCGCGTTTTAATTTTCTTTGTTCCTGCTTCCTTTGTCCTTATCTTATCCTGTGGTTCCAGAGTCCCTGTCCTCTCCATTTCCTTTTAAATATATTTTTAATCCTCATCCTTATCCCCCAGTCCTAACAGTTTCAAATTGTATTGCAATTAAATGTTTTGAATTCTTCACATAGGTACCTGACATTGACATCAACATGCCACGTCCAGAGTCGTGGACTACTAAATACTTCAAATCTCTTTCTTCCCAATCTGACAACATCTCACGCCTCAAATGCACATTGTGTGGAAAGATTTTTCAGGCTGCCCGTCAGTCTCTGTCTAACCGAAACCGTCACATGCAGGTAAGATATTTATTTCTATTTCCCTATGGTTAATATGTTATTGATGCATATTATCCATTAAAATAAGCGTGTTGTAGGGTAAATTGTCCAAATCACGAACACTGCCAAAATCCGAGCAGCCAACTTTCAACCGGAATATCTGATATTTAGTGTAAATGGAGTTGGAATATGGCCAAAATTAAATTGACAACCTTTAGGTGAAAGGTGGTGATTTGGGTTAAGGGGCGAATCAACTACTGGGTTATTTTGCACCCATTAAATGAAACTTCTGCTCCAATTCTACCCATTGAACCTCAATATCATGATCCACCTGTCCATCACTAGGTATCCATCCTTATTACATAGAAACTTTGAATGGCATGGCAATTTATAATTTTAAATGACAATATTTTTATGTTTCTTCTGTAGGTAGGTAGGAAGGTAGGTAGGTAGGTATGTACACCAGACTGCTATGGACACTTTTCCAAGTTGGTGGGGCAAAAAACCTAATGTATGTGTTGGTTTGAGTCGTTTGATTGAGTTGATTGATTCCTTTCATTGTCGCGTTTGAGTCGATTGAATCAATTCCCGAAAACTGCTCTGACTTGATTGATTTGATTGGTTTCCCAAATTTGTCGTGATTGAATTGATTGCTATTGATTGAGTCGTATACAACCCTGGCTGCATGTTTAAACATGACTTGTTTATTGCAAAATGCTGATAGAATCGCATATCTTTATGTCTCCTGCCTCATTCGTTTCCTACACTTTTTTGCCGTAAGTGGCTCGAGTCTTTGTATCACCATTCCTTAGTTCAGCAAGCATCGCAGTGTATGCACTGTTTGCTGGCTGTCTGTATCGGCCAGTGCCCAGTACAGCCCAAAGAAAGTTTCCTATAGTGAGCCCGGTACTTATTCCTGTCGATCACTGGGCAAATGACACAGACCGATGAGCTGAGAGGTCTCGCAATAGCTGGATGCTTTGGAGTAATCCGTCTCTGCAATGTTTACTCCGTAATTTCGGACCACATTGGGACATAGTGAACAACATTGAACTCGGTGATAGTTCGAAGCTGGTCAATTTATGCTGTATGATGGGCGATCGCGACGGAATACGTAACTCGCAAGCTGCCAATGTAAGCCATTTTACCAAATTCATTGGCTCAAGCTTCCTTACTGACAGCTACCTCGGGATTTGTCAAGAGGTGACGCCTGCTTCCGGGCTGTTCAGAAGTGTTCTCTGATCTGGACTGCATGGCGTTGCCCGAAACGGCACGAACGGTTCCTGCTCGATGCACAGGCACTCTTAGTAAATGGTCCACTGATCGGCGCGGCTTTAGTCCAGTGGCTTTTCCACAAATCTTGTAAACCTGTTTAATAATTTGGCCGTTGTCTGATTTTGGTGTAAAATAGAATTAAGCATTGACTACCGGGCTCATTTACTGAAGCAATATGCTCGTCCAGCAGGCTCGTCATAGCCGATGATCCAGCACGGCTATCCTATTTATCATGATAAACGACGCATCCTTATGCACGTAAAATGCAGAAGGGCATTTCCTTTGTAATTACTTGCCTCTCCGAGAGCAGAATGTGAAGTGTCACCGAGGACCACCACGCGGCATTAGTTCCGTTTCGACATGGAGGCTCCTTTCCACTAACTGCAACAATGTCGCATGATTTGGTGGATTACAAATTGCGTCGGCGACCGCTTAGCTATACCGCGGTTATTATGAGATCAGTTTCCCTCGAAGGCCGAAGCTCGATGCTCCACTGCTTGTAGCGGTGGCCCAGCCCCAATAGGTCATCAAAATAGGATCTGATGGTCCGATGAGAACGCGCACCTCGGGCAGTGATATGATACGCGGATCGCCGATCAGCAGGATACCTCGCAACTCATCCTCAGTCTGTTGTCAGATGAAGCCGGGCTAAGTTGACGAGGCCAACTTAGTACTTATTCTGCAATTGAGCTGCTACTGTTCAGTTCTAACACTAGGCTTGCATTTCAAAAGAAAGGTTAAATTTACAGGCAAGGAAATAATCGAAGCCAAAACTGAGAATAATGCTGCTGAAGTCTCAGCGCAGAATCAAATGACTAATAGGTCCAGCGGACACTATCGCACTTGGCGAATAATGGCTGTGCTAAAGTCAGGTGAACTCCTAA
Source organism: Amphibalanus amphitrite (assembly GCF_019059575.1). NCBI lineage: Eukaryota > Metazoa > Arthropoda > Thecostraca > Balanomorpha > Balanidae > Amphibalanus > Amphibalanus amphitrite. The sequence continues at coordinate 99,708 of NW_024882731.1, read as the reverse complement.
TATGTACATTTCATGGCTACTTTTATTGCAATTGACAGCTTTCACGCTATATACGCTCCTGTGCCTCACGTTTTTCATCAGCGTCCTAAGATCGCATCAGCAGAATGCATATTGTCTCGACCGACGCAAGGTTACAGTCCTCTCAAGAGATGGCGCTGCGATCGAGTTGCGGAAAACCGATACAGAGAGCATGGCACCATGGCCACAGTTAGAGAGATACAGCCAACAGACTTACAGAATAGGTTGAGGAATAGCTGAAGTTTCGATGTATATATTTGAAAATAATTAATTATATGACATTTGTGCTCAAAACTCGCGTGCAGTGAAAATGTAGCGAAAAACCCGGTTGATTAATTGGCTGCGGCGACCCGCAGCCTCGACCAAAAAAATTGAAAAAATTCACACAGTCTTCTTGTGACATGCTCCGTAGGAATTTCGGTCTTCATTTTGTGTCCTCGAAAAAAAGTTCTCGGATGACCCGCCCTACTCTTCACCTTATTTTGGTATTTAAACGTCGAACCAGCTCAGAATATTCAGAATGATCAGAATCAAGGTAGGATCTATTGGAACGGAACCGGCCGTAGAAGGAAAGATGGATAGACTCTTGGGAGTCTGAACATTTATTTAAGCCGGAGTTGCACCTATCTCATCGTCAGGTTGGGTCAGGTCACTACCCGATTACCTATAAGATCATGTGTAAGCCTGTGCTTAACCCAAAAATATTGATATATTTGGCAGTGCCAATAAATGTTTCTGAGGAAGGCGCAGAAAGCAACAAAGTAGGATGAAGAGTCTCGGGCACGGCCGATTGCCTGGGGCATCGCTCCAGCGAAACGACCGTATTCGTGATTCGTGAAGCGGTGCGGGGCGCCGGGTGGGGCAGAAGCGTAATGTGTCGTATGGTAGAAATGGCCTTTATCGCGGTGTCATGTGTGTGTTATATTGTTAAGACGTGCACAAAAAGAAATAGCAATGTGGCAGGCGGACGTTGGGCACTACACGAGAACGATCATCAATAAACTCGTATCTTTTTTGTTAAACTTAAGTAACAGTAGATATGTCCTCAATGGTGAGGAAACTATCTCTAGGCTTTTACTTTTCATGTTTGCATTTCAACACACAAGCTCTGGGGGCAAAGTTAGTCTGGCGACCTCCTCAACCTAAGTCGATGGTCAAATGGATTAGTGCTGAAGGTGTTCAATGCTTAGTTGCACCGGGATTATATAAATCGATCACGCCGGCATACATTCCTTATCAAATTTCATATATCAAACACATAAATTGCATCATGTTAATGGTGATTCTGTTTTGCAATTTTGACTAGTCTGACGCGATACATTATCTTACGCAGTCATTTGAAATCAACAGCGTCTTTTATGCGCGTTTTTTTCACAAGCCCCGAATCTTGTGTGGAAATATATTTTTTTGTGACTGAACAAGATGTACGTACATTTGTGATAGATACAACGAGCGAGATAGTGAGCCCTGCACGTGCGGAAGGGCGAGAGGGTGCTTCCAACGGGCTTGCGCAAAGCACCCTTCTAACTGGTCGCTAGCGGTGTGCCAAATTTGAACGCAATCGGCCCAGCCGTTCCTGAGATCTGGAAGCGGCATTCTGCACGTGCGCACGTGCAAACGGGGTCCAAAATGACTTTTGCACGGCACCCTGCTAACTGGTCCCCAACCGTGTACCAAATTTGAGCGCAATCGGCCCAGCCGTTCTCGAGATCTGGAAACGCCCCTTGCACGTGCTCACGTGCAGTAGCACCCTAACCGCAACACAAATGGGAATGCATTGCCTGGTGGGTGCCTGCCTGTATGCCAAGTTTCAGCGAAATCGCCCAAGTAATTACCGAGTTACTGAAATGGGAACAAATTTGGCGCCTCTTATTGTTGTATTTTGCACGTGCACTGGGGGTGACCCACATGCACCGAGAGTATCCTATTTTGGGTAGAAGGGATGCTGCTACCCTATAAAAATTACCGCAAGTCAATCGCCCAAGCGGCTGCTGAGATATGAGCCTCTCAAAATCACTACTTTTGCAAAACAGCTTGAACACCCTTGACTTTTCACGTGGCAGCACGTGCCACGACGGTCACTGATATGTATCAAAAGTAGTCAATTACGGGGTAGAAGGGATGGGGCTACCCAACAAAAAAGACCGCAGGCCAATCGGTCCAGCGGTTGCTGAGATATAAGCCTCTCAAAAGCGTTACAGGCCGGGCCGGGCCGGGCCGCTCATACTGAGATTTTTCCGTTATATTGAAGACTCACTTCGCTCGCTGCGCTCGCTCGCTCGTAATTAGTCGAGGGCTTCAGCTGGTGCGTTACTTATGCGCGCTATTTAGCTCATTCGATGAAATTACGGCTGCAACGACAACTGCACGGCAGCTACGGTCCATGCGAGCCGCCCCGGTGCGACAGCTACTGCCCCGCCCGCTCCACGCAGCCGGCTGACCGGCCAAGGTCACTACCCCGTCCGCCGGGAGGGCGGAGCTTAATGGTCACGTGTTTGTGACGTCACACCTACGCACGGATAGCCTCTACTCCACTGACGGATTTACGGAGCCGATTTTAACATTACGAGGCAACGACAAGTACCCTAAAATTTGATATTTTGTTAAGAGACCATATTGGCGAAAATTGGCGCTTGAGCTGAAATGTGCATTGTGAAAATTTGAAGCAAATTGGAGAAATAGTAAATAAATTATCGCCGAAAATTAGGGTCTCATGGGGTCTGAAAAGCATAGTAGTCCTACCATAAAAGATCCTGCACTTTGCGTTAAGGGGAGGGGTCGCTCGTACTTCGAGTAGGTATCTCACTCTGGCCCTAAAAATGCATGACCAAAGTTTGATCGAACCTGCTTGATTAACGTTTTACCTACTTGGTAACAACGAAAAAGTCAGAAGGCTGTTCATCGTAAAAAAAATGTATCGCTACCGAACAAATATTTCTCACCTGGTAATTTGTTATCACAGCCCCATTAGCCTCGGATACAAAAACAGTGCCTATACCATTCAGAATCCGCTGCGGAGACACCTGCCTGGCAAACTGCATTCCGCGCTCGGATGCGCCTATGCGTCCCAGACCTGAGGACTGGCGCTGCCTTTATGTACTGCCTTGGACTGGCGGATCCAAGAGGGGCATCCGCCAATAAACCCGTCTTTTGGCGATTCCCGTCGCTGGCGATGACAATACATCCAGCGTTTGGTACAAGCTGAGCTAATTGTGGCACTGCAACACGCGGCACGTTGAAGTGCTCGCACGTAAAAATATGATCATAAACGTAAAAATACCGATACCGTGGGAGCTAATTGGAGCCTTGTCAGTGCTGTTATAAATTAATTCCAACCAAGGTAGGGCTCAAATAAAAAGTGATGCACCAAGCAAAACAAGCCCTCCTTCATCGCAGTCTTATTGGTCAATCGCTGCACTGTTACAGTTCCATCGTACGGTAAAGCAATTTGGTGTGTATGGCCGAGGACAGCATGACCGGAACATACACGGTGTGTACGGACTACGGATGGGGACAATGCCGTACACTATGTGTACGGCCAGCCGTACCCGGCCACAAACGGCCCCCTCCCCCGGCAAACTGCCACGATAACGAGCGCCTTTACTGCCCGCCTCAATCAGGCACGCACCATATGCCGGTGACGGTGCGGGCGCCCGCCGCGCGGCTATTGCCTCTGAAACATGCAGGCCGATGAGGTGCCGACCACGAAAGCGGCTGGCGGCACCTCTAGAGACGAGAGCTCCGTTGGTAACGCTGAGAGCTCAAGGTTCGTGGGCAGTCCCGAGAGATCCACAGAGTCCGAGAGGCTCTGTCGTCAGCGGCGGCGGGGAGTTCAGTCGAGTAGCGCTCATCGAGCGACGAGGAAAGTGGCGACGGTCGTGGGAACGCCGAACGGTTCTTCAGGTGTGCAGTGTGCACCGCCAGCCATGCACGTGTAGCGCCAGGGTGGGGCCGATTTTCTGCACGTGCACATGATCCCACGTTAAGTTCAACTCCACCACCTCAACCCTCCATCTCCTCCGCCGTTTTTCATCACAGCGGTTCATTTTCGGCTCCGATCCATCTCACCGCCATCCAGGCTGGCCGACAGCCAGCCGCAGCCAGCCGCAGCCAACCGCAGCCGACCGCATCGGACCCCCTCTGGGGACATCAGACCGGCCAGGATACGACCTTTGGCACCGGCTGTCGCCATTCGGAGCGCGCGCCCACCTTTCCGCCAGTGTTCCTTCACCTTTTCGCCGGCGGGATCGGCAACCTTTGGCCGACATCGCGGCACGGCATCGACCTGGCTGCGACGGCATTGCGGAGCTGCCATCTGTTCTATGGCGGGCAGCAGCCAGCGCCGCTCGGCTCCGCCCAGTGCTGGCCGGAGCCAGTTGTTGCATTCACGGGAACAGTCGCTCTGCGGGGCGGCGGTCGGTCGCCGTATGGTCGGATCCCACCGGAGCGGGTGGTATGACTGGCTTCAGGGGTGTCGTCACGCACCCCCACCCCCAGCCACTGTCGCGACGTGCCCCCGGACCGCCACGGGAGAGGTCCAAAGGCGCGGCGGTGAGATTCGCACACCTGCGCCCGCCGCGCCTGGCACCACCCCCGCTGATAGGGAGGTGGCGCGATGGGTCACGGGAGTCACCCCACCAACCAAACCTGTCCCTCGGAGTGACGCCGTCACCGGCGAGTCCCCATAGCCTCAGCGGGCACTCACGTGCCACCAACCGCGTCCAACCGTTTGTCTGGCTTACTGTGATGAAAGAGCTGCGCTGAGCCGGGTCGCAGCTGAGCTGAGCCGGCTCGGAGCCGAGTCGACTGGAAAGCGAGGTGCCCGCCACAGACTCGGTTATACGCCCCACCAGCGGAGCATGGCGTCCAGTATGCACCGCTGGCTGCAGTCATTCATTACGACACGGACATGAGCTCAACTCGATCCATGTTGACCCAACGTTCCGGTCGCATAGGTGCCGCAGAATAAACCTTGTTAAATAAAGGGGCATTAACTCAGTTGGGAGCAGCGTGTCGTGTGAAGCGGCCACTGTTAAGGTCACGCCACTGCACGTGCCCTGACCTAGAGACCAACTGGGACGGGTCACGCGACCGATTGACACCCGACTACTGCCCGGGCACGGTCGGTCCCGGGTGTGATCAGTGTGCAGCACGTCATGCGGAACCGATTACCGGCGGTCACCGCTACCGAGCATAGCATGGATTTCTGCCACACACGGGGCTTGGCTGACACGAATATCAGTGCAGCCGCCTCGAATCTCAATCGAAGAACCTCACGTCAAACAGACACCATCAAACCGACGTAATCAAACACCAACCAGTCGCCCCAACATCAGACTGACGCGTTTAACACCAAATGGCGTTATCCAAAACCCCGAACATGCCCTCAGAATCATGTCGTTGATCTCCAGCCGGGCAGACGGCCGAAACGGCAGCGAGCCCAGCCCAGCAACAGGCGGACGAGACGGACAGCCACCGCCGCACAGCTAACCGGGAGACCCTGGACAAATCCTCCCCAGTCACCGGCTAAGCCGCGCTCAGTTCCTGGTCTGTTGACTCGCGGATCGCCGTAACTCCGTGACTCAAGCTCGTGACAGGCCGGATGGTAAGCCAGCCGGAACCCAGGTCTTCTTGGCGGCCGGCGCCTCATCCTACGGAGAGAGGGGGAGGGAGAGAGAGAGAGAGAGAGAGAGAGAGAGAGAGAGAGAGAGAGAGCAGCCAACCCTACTCCATCTCTGTCCCTACTCTGCAGCTCTCATTATATCTCTACACCATATTTTACTCAGCCTTTCCCGCCTTGTTTTTCCGCTCATCTCATTTCACGTAGCCGTAACGACGTTAGGCTCGACGAACGACGAAATTCGGCGTGGAAATCCGCACTCACCCGTGTCATATAGCAGATGGTCGTTTCGCATCACTGGAGAGGTACTTATTCCCTATCTCTCTCCCCGTCGCTCCGACATCGTTCGTCGTTAAATTCTTTGGTGCTTCGGGATCTTTTTCTAGCTTCCCTTCCGTGATCTTTTCCCCAGAGCAGCATTTGCTAGTTTCTGTTGATCTTTCTGTATTTTGTCGTTCTTCCTGTTCCTGAACCGTTTTGCCATCCTCCCGTCCCTCACTGTTCCTTACAATCCAAACCGTTATTCTACGTCTCCCGTGTAACCCTTCTCGTCCTTCACAATCTCTCTCACTTCTCTCCAGTTCTCCACTGACCTTCTGGCTCCCTCTCTACCATCTCTCCCCCGTCGTCTTCCCATCCCTTCGCCAGTGTTCCGCTGACCTTCTTACTCCTCCCTCCGTCCTCCCATTCCTCCCCGTTCCTCCGTTCAGCACCTTTCCCCGCCTTTCCCGGTGGCGGAGCGGTGCGCACGCGAGACACTGGACCAGTTCGATCTGGCCCGTGCCGGCCAGCTGCGCAGTTGAGCGGCACGGTGGTAAGGTAGAGCCGAGCCGTCACCCGTGAGGGCTGGGGGAAGACGAAGGCTCTGGCTCACCCCTATCGTGGGACAGCTAGCCCCTATGACATTTCCACACCCCATAGTGGTGAGCAGTGTAAACAAGTAGGGGTGAGAAACATCCGATGTTTGTGCGCGGAGCCGAAGAACAAGCATCGTGTCCTGCGAATGGCCGCTTGCTGTTCACTCTAAGAACAACAGACAGTTTCGAAAGCCGTTAAAAATCCAATCGATCCAGGCGTCACTTCTGTTTGGGTGGCGTCTGGACGAGCTAATGCTCGTGCCATGCCCCTGGGACGTCGTTCCACACGAGGACGTTGTCGGTTCCGCGCTGATCGATGGCGCTGCTCACACTCGGCGACAGGCGAGAGTGACCGAGCAGGAGCTGCCGGTTGGCCCGTGTACCGATCGACAACAAAGTCATGGAGCCGTCACTGCTGAGGCGTCACGGAGTCACGGAACAGCGTCACGGTGTTACAAAGGCGTCACGGCGCGGCCGCCGTCGGATAGGTGAGCTCGTAATCGGATGGGGGTGGTTCGTACTGATTGGTCAGCGTGGAGCTCCCGAGCTGTGAGCTTCAAAAGGCCAGGCTGAAGTGTAGCAGAAAGCAATTATCATTAAAACAGTCAGTAAAACGGATCCGACAAATTCTTCAGTTTCTGGTTTTAAAATTAAGATTAGAAACATTCAAAACATTATCTTGATTGTTCCGTGAACGCATACCAGTGCACAAGTTAGCAGGTATAGCAACTTCCCTCAAAGTTGTTATATCTTTTCTAATTCCCGGAGGCATTTTGTAGGGCTTTCCATCCTCTCTTCAAAGGATCCAGGCGGGATAGCAGCGTTTGGCAAATTACATCGATGAAAATGCATATTTGTTTAGCTTAAATCGAGCGCATGAAAATGTTTGCTGAAATATGGGTCATGAGTATGTGTTGTCTGTTGATTAAATCAATTATACTATCACTGTGATCATAAATATCCGACAGACAGCATTAAACGAAAAAGTCTGACTAGATAACACGGCCCGACATTGGACGCCCACCACTTTGTTTATGAACCGGAACTGAAGGCAGGTCTCCCGGGCGAACCGAATAAACTTCCCGGGTGAAATGGAAACTGGTCGCTGCACCCAGGCACCGCTACGAGCTGCATCAGCTCTGGCCGGCTTGGCTCCACGGAGCGATACCGCACTCCCACGCACCCCGACCAAACACTCCACCGGGCTGCGGCCGGCGCCAAAACCCTCCAGCGGAATCCACCTCCACCGGCGCATCCCTTACGAGAAACGTCACGGACGACACAATCCCGCCGCGCTCGGCAACTTGGCCGAATCGGTCTCTGTCTCCAGAACAACCTTCGAGCGGCACATCACGTTCCCAATGTTAATTCATTCCACAAGTTGGCTCTCGGAAGGTCGAAGAGAACGGGATAGCGGGCGGCGCGCGGGAGCGCTCCTGAGCGGGCGACGCAGCGAGCGGCGGCATCGACGGCAACGACGCGACGGCAGCGACGCTGTAGCCTGTACCGCCGTGGTCGACCCTAGGTCGGCGGCCGGACTGGAGGCGTGGCGTCACCAATAGTATGACGTCATACACACACGCCGACGACGTCTCTCGGGCCGTGCTGACGTCACCGGTCGCCGAGTACGTCACTGGCAGAGCCGGAGCCCGGGGTAAGGTCAATCCAGGCGAGTCTCAGCCGCCGGAAACGGCGTATAACCGGACTGTACCAATGGCACAGGATGTCCCATACAACAATGGCTCTATCTCGAGGCAATGCAATATACAACAAATAACCTGCATGCCCGCATTACAATGATAGGGCGGCGACCATTGGCGTAACGGCCGAAGCTTTTGTTCGACTGTACCTATGACGCGCGCGATACATTAGAAAGAACATAAAAACGGAACAGAAATGAAAGGCGTAGCTGACGATGCGTTGCACTGGCTCGTTGCTATGACAACGGCGCGCAAAGCGTACGTCTTTGGCCGCCTTCACAGACACCCGGCGCGAGGCAATGTCGATAAAGCTGACACACATTAGGATGTGCAGGCAGGGCAGTCAGTCGCGAACAGCTAACAATGCCAATAAAGTCATTCAATTTAATAACTACCTAAGTTGGTAGTCACTCCGGGCTAGCGAACGCCATGAAGAGGTTAAAAGCGTTTCGGGGCAACGATTGGCTCATAAATGGATGAATTGGATATGATTTTAATATTGTATCGCATGGAAAAAGGATGAGTTTATCATGACAAGTAAAACGACCGAAAAACATGACGGTTCTCAATCCCCACTCACCAGCATTCAAGGAATTATGGTTGCCTGCTTTCTACAACACCAGTTTTCGATCCACTAAGCAATAATAAGTCAAGTGCATCATTAAAAAGAAGGTCACAGTGCAACCGCCTGCAATGCTAAATGCATGCTGCAGTGCAACTTGTATGACATTACGGCAACCAGCTGACAGGAAGGCAAGCATTGCAGGGTGTTGTTACGAGATCGTTGACTGAATGTTGCCGCGAGTCACGATCAAACAAATATGTCACCTCGAAAAATGACGCTAAGTGGCGGACTCGGTCAATAGAACACAGGAGCGTCTGCCTGGAGGGAAATGATACCGTGAAAGCCCTGTTGAGCTAAAGCAAGAAGTGCGGTCAAGTAAAAATACATGTGATTCCAGAAACTAACCACAGATAGCCACGGCTCAAGACATTCTGAGCAACAAGCAGTCAGCATCGTGCAAAAACAAGCCAAGAAGTACAGTAAATTGCTTATGCCATAGCCATTGTTAGCGCTATTATCCGTGGATGCTTGCTGCATGAGAAGCAAATAGTCATGTTCAAAATCCGCTTATTCAACGCATACCTAATTCCTCAAGATCATGTCTTTATATACGAATATGCAAACTTAACGTTGTCATTTATTGTCGTGCACTGATGGATTATTGGTGGCCCATTACTGAAGATTCGCATCTCTGCCAGTCCAGGGGATCGGCCAATGACGATCCATTGCAAACCCGAATCCTTGGATGGCCCATCTGCCGACTGCAGTTAGACAACTTTCCCTTTCACCGACCTTTATTCCAAAACACACCCCAGATTTAGCCTACCGACATTACCGCTATCGGCAGCTGTGCAATAAAAATACACCCGGCGACTAATAGATCCAGCTCGCGTCCAAACCCGACGGTGGCTTAATTAGTTCACCCACGCCTCTAAACGCCGGGGTACTGACCGCCGCTCCGGCGACAGGCCGAGCTAAAATAGTGCGCCGCGGCGGGGGTGGACGCAGGGTCAACAAAGCGGTGTCACTACGTCACAAACTGAGCAGAGTTGTGCATACTGCACGGTGTACAGGACTGGGCTGGATGGCATCACAGGGAGATGGAGTTACAATGGCAGGATGATGGTTAAATGCCGGTGATCATTGATCAATGAACAGTGAGCAACAGCGTTAGTAAATACCCGATGGAAATTTGATGGGAACATGCATGAATCGGATGCTATTCACATTTTAACAGAGGATGATCTTTCAATGAGTAAGCTCGCGGATACATCGGAAACGACACTGAAAACAGACCGAGGAAAGACACAAAGACTGGGGATAATGTTTAGATTGGAACCAAGCTGCAGTGGTGTGGATGGAACGGCAGATGCCGTCGTTGCCACTGTCATTGGAAAGGTATGGTGTAGCAGGGATGGAGCCAAGAGCACTCCCTAGTTATGCAATGATACGGGTGAAAATAACGAAATATAACAGTTGCGATGAAACACTCCGGTCCCCCGGTGGGACGAGCGGCTAACACCAGTAAAACGCCTTTTGGGCGAAGAACGAGCGAGCGAGATAGTGAGCCCTGCACGTGCGGAAGAGCGTGAGGGTACTTCCAACGGGCTTGCGCAAAGCACCCTTCCAACCGGTCGCTAGCGGTGTGCCAAATTTGAACGCAATCGGCCCAGCCGTTCCTGAGATCTGGAAGCGGTATTCTGCACGTGCGCACGTGCAAACGGGGCCCAAAATGACTTTTGCACGGCACCCTACTAACTGGTCCCCAACCGTGTACCAAATTTGAGCGCAATCGGCCCAGCCGTTCTCGAGATCTGGAAACGCCCCCTGCACGTGCGCACGTGCAGTAGCACCCTAACCGCAACACATGGGAATGCATTGCCTGGTGGGTGCCTACCTGTATGCCAAGTTTCAGCGAAATCGCCCCAGTAATTACCGAGTTACTGAAATGGGATCAAGTTTGGCACCTCTTATTGTTGTATTTTGCACGTGCACTGGGGGTGACCCACATGCATCGAGAGTATCCTCTTTTGGGTAGAAGGGATGCTGCTACCCTATAAAAATTACCGCAAGTCAATCGCCCAAGCGGCTGCTGAGATATGAGCCTCTCAAAATCACTACTTTTGCAAAACAGCTTGAACACCCTTGACTTTTCACGTGGCACGTGCCACGACGGTCACTGAGATGTATCAAAAGTAGTCAATTACGGGGTAGAAGGGATGGGGCTACCCAACAAAAAAGACCGCAGGCCAATCGGTCCAGCGGTTGCTGAGATATAAGCCTCTCAAAAGCGTTACAGGCCGGGCCGGGCCGCTCATACTGAGATTTTTCCGTTATATTGAAAAGACTCACTTCGCTCGCTGCGCTCGCTCGCTCGTAATGACGCACCTTCTACATTGTTCGATGTGAAGCGCCAGTGTCGCAGTCTAGGGACGGGATGTCGACTGTTACCGGATGTCCGGAATAGGGGGGGGGGCAGATAGGGGGTTCAGCTACGCAGTGGGAGGGGACTGAACAGCTCACGGAGTAACTGATCGGTAGGAGAACTGCATCTGCAAACCACATCAAAAGACCCTTAGGTCCTTCGACGAGCAGGGTCGACGATCATCAAACGATCAGCACATTCCATGCATATTCATACGAGCACACTCCACATTCTACACAGTCTACGGACTCTACCTACACCCAACTCACATCTACGGAGAGCCACATTACATCGACAAATTGCAGCAGCACCCTCAGATGCCAACCGCTTAAAAGCTTTTACGGGACTGTGTCACATCAGAGTGGGCTTGCTGTACGGCGAAAACATGCGTGTTTGCGCTAAAGTGCCTTAAAGCGTTACGGAACTCACTGGGTAAACACGAAGTTCGCGCAAACCACATACTGAATAGGAAACACTACCAACAGCGAGCCCATAATGTGGCAGCGACGGTTTAACCGCTGTTACTGCAATATCATATTTATGCGCGATATTCCAAATTCTATTAGCCAATACGACCCGGACTGTTATGGTGTTCCATTTATTCAGTCACAAATCAACGAACAACTGAAATACAGTCAGGGTCTTACTCAAATAAAAAATAGCACAATTTACGTCCACCTTTAGGAATTCTGCATAATAACCAAATTTGAAATAAAGCACCCGTGCACTAAATAGCATTAGTCGAGATCAATCAAGAGCAAAATACATGTTGCAATGTTTACTGTCCTCCATTGAAAATTTCGTGGGCTTGCAAAATGATGAAGACGATTCAACGGCCGAACAGCAAATAGCGGCAATTGCATCAATTAAGGCAGCTGGCGTTAAAACGATTTATGTTACTCAATTCCGTCAGCTAATTACTCAAAGTATCCATTCAGTCTCACAGTCGCGATGAAACTAATAGCCGACCGATAGCGGCCAATTGGACGTCCGTTTCGACTTGTATCCGTCGTACTCTAAACTGTGGCAAAATCACACGAGCCATGAGGTGATGAATTCGAGTTAGAATGCCGCACAAACAACAAAATACGAATCTTATGTTTCGTGTGAACCCGAGAAACGTCCGTGCCACCTGTGATTCTGTCATGGTAATCCACCGCGGATCTCTCAGCCTCGTCTCATGGCACCTGCCTGTCCCGCCCGAACCATCTGAGGCGGGTCAGGTTCGGACGAGCCTGAGTCATCACCGAGTCAGGTAGGTGACCTGTCATCAAATATCGCTCGTTCATCTTGACTGCCGTCGTCAAGGCTTGGACACGGTCCTCTGGAACCCATGAAGGCCATGACCTGGGGACCTGTGCGGCGCTGGGCAGAGGACACCATTGCGTGAACGCGACTCATTCATTTAAACACGTGCCCCGGTCGGAAGCGCAGCGCACCGCCAAACGGCGCTGAATGGGGTGCAGCACACAGCCGGTGGCCATTCACTTAGGGTCGGCTCACACCATGCGGCGATGTGCCGCCGGCAGCGAGCCCACGTGGGCAGGCCATTACCTACCCAGTGGGGCCGCCCCCGCAGCAGCCAGCGCTAACTGCGGCAGTGGGTGGCGGCCGGACGGACAAACTAGCGGCACTGACATCGAAACGAGGAAGGAAACGCGTCTTCGGTGACCAATTATAATGCGGAGGTGCAGCTTTGCCGGACTGATGGGATCTCCATACGAGTGATTGCTTGATGAGACACTCCCAATTGGATAGAGTCCGTGAATAGACACCCACTGTGACAATGGGACATTCCGTATGGAATAATAAAGTCCCGGCGCACGACTGAAGGTTTAACGATGCACTACGAAATATATTTGAAATAATTAGCTTTCGAAGTTATTACTGGAGTCTGGAAGGAAGCCTAACGGATAATTCTGGTAATCATGCAAAGGTAAATGATTGTCGAATCGTCGTCGTCCAAGGTCATGGATGGTAACGACGGGCATGAAATCCTATGTAGAACCACCGTAAATTTGAGCAGTCAACAAACATTTTATGGCACAACTTTCATGATCATCGCTAGCTACCTTTTACAGGAGCGAAAGTTGTAGCCCTGAACCAAAGGTTGCCCCATAATTCGGTAATAAGTCGACTGTCCACCTTACCCCAAGCTCTCTGCATCTCTACCCACCCAAAAGGAATCGTCCTAATAGAACATCTCGAGCTCTACATCGCACCCTCTCCTTCCATCCGTCGCAGTACTCCACAGAGTTGCAGTATCTCTCTCCAGTAAGCTCCACGGCAGCTCTCCTCTGAGCTGTGGCAGCTCTCCTCTGAACTGCAGCAGCTCTCGGCTCTGCGGACCGCCATATAATCCCCCAGGACCGGTCGGGCCGCACCGAGCGCTGCGCTGACGGACCACTGGGCCACCGGGCCGGCCGGTCAGCAGCGAACGGGACACACCTTCAATAGGTGCGGTCCAATCACGCACCGCGGAAACAGAGAACCGAGGAAGACAGCGGCGATTTAATCAACACCGGAAATCGGACTCTAAACCCAAAACAAGGATAGAATGACGTTCAAGCATCGCGTTGAAGGCGGGACTGCTCGAAGCCGGGCTCCGGACGCTAATGTGCGGTGACCGGGCCGATTTGCGTGCTCTGTTACACTGGGTGCACACTGTTCGATCAGATCACGTCCCGTTCCACCCCTCTGTCCACTCCCCGCTGACCCCACCCAGGGCCATATGGCAGCGGGCAGCACCTGAGCCGGGCCGGTCGGGGCGACACTCAAACACCCCGTGTCACACCTCTCCCCCAGCTCCGTGACGGCACCAGGGACATCCCGAGGTGCCGACAGCACCCCCGGCTCGCCGGCGGTGGTCCGCGCGGCACCCTCACCTGGTGCAGGACGAGACAGCGCGGCGAGAGAGCCGTGCACAGGTAGACGCCGCACGGCTCCAGACACCGATCGAGCGCCCTCTTGATCTCGCGGTGCACACACGGCTCTGGCGAGCGGTGCCGATGTCGGTGACGCGCCTTGGTGGCCATGGTGCAGCGCGCGCGCTCCGGCCGCTCACTGGCCCGCCGACATCGCCGTGCACCTGTTGAATGGCACCGCCGGCCGACTCGCCGGCAACCCGACCATATGGCGGCGGCGGCGGCGGCGGCCCGGGCGCCGGGGGGCGGGGACCGACGGCCGAGCGCTCGCGATCGATGTCTCCGTCGGCGGCGGCCGAGAGCGGGCGGCGCAGGCACAGCGCGCACGGGGGCCGACCGACGGCAGGTCGCGCCCGGCCGCTCGACACCACAACACTGCCGCGCCGGGGGCCGCGCCGCCGCCGCCGCTGCCGCCCCCGCCGGCGGCGCGCGGGGGCGGCTGACGTCAGAGCCGGCAGCGCCAATCAATGACCGCTCCCGGGTCGCCCACGGCCACCAGGTAGTGACCCGACCCGACCCGACCGCCTGCGGGCCTCCGGCGCCGTCCCCGCCTGGTCCCCGTCCACTCCTGTCACCTACCTCCCCGGCACACCTGGCGCTTCACGCCCCATCCGTCACCTGCCAGCGAGCCTCTCCCCTCGCGTATGCGTGCCGGGGGAGCTCCCCACGGCGTAGTGCGCGTGGAAGGTCAATCGATACATCCGGAGAGCAACTGGTAGTCCTTGGTCGACCGGCCCACTTTTCCGGTCCGCTGCTAGACGGGCCATTAGGACAGGCCACCCATGGAAATTCAGACCGAGAGCTGCGCCATTTTCTGCATACAGTATACAGATATTTCCCCGTCCAATGTCCATCCGATGTGTCCATACGGCTGCCCTTTTCCCAGCTGTGACCAGTCGACCTCATCGGCACCGACAGTCGACCTCATCGGCACCGACGACATGCGGCGATTTGTCTGTCCGGTTCGGCGCGGCGCGCGGCCCGACGCGCTAATCACATGTCCGCCCCGGCCCGGGGGCGCTGACTAACGCCGTGACATCAAGCAGGACGGGTGGCACATTTGTCGCCGATGTGGTCATATGTTTTCGTCGGCGGTCAGCGCGCGGCGCGGCCTTGCTCTGAGCGGGCCCCGAGGGCGGTGGTGGTATACAGACGCGAGAGGCGTGACCGATTCCGTCCATAATCGGGAGAGACTGATGATCGGGGATAGAGGAGGGCTGAGAAGGTACAAAATCACCGCCGAAGCTCAGTCAAAATATCGGCAACAGCTCGAAGAAAAGCTATAGAAGGACCGCGGTGATGATTGGGTTACGGGGTGTAACCAAACTGTATGTCAACGCAGCCATATGGAACCATCCGAACCAACGAGGCAGAAGAAAATAACCCAATCGAGTGGCCCCCAGGATTCAGCCACCAGTGCTCAATTCATCAGCGGGCAAACAGCCGTATCGGTGGCCAACGAAGCTCATGAAATCACACGGCCAGTGAGTCATCCCAGTCAACCGCTGCATGAAATTCGCCGCGGTTAGCAGTGAGGGACGAGGCCTACCGGAACTTGACTCTGAATCACCCGACCACCACAACACGAGTTCCAACAACGCCGGAGCCAGGCCAGACCAGTTTGTTTGTCATCGCTGTGGTCGGGCTGACAGTTCGCACGAGTGACGTCATTCAAACATGTCCAACATCTCACAGCTGTTCACGATGCCGACCTTCCGTCCGGTGAGCTGTAAGGTGTCCACAGTCGCCGACCGCTGTCTTCCCTTGTATCAAAACACGGGGATCGCTATCACATACGGCCGCGTAGCGCAAGGGTGGGGAAGCTTCCCGTCCGACAGGATACTGGGGAAGCTCGTCGTCCCGCGGGTATCCGGTCTGCCGAGCGGACCTGACCACAGCTGGTGAAGCTCCTCGTCCTACAAGGTCCTCTGATAGCCAAGCCGTTTCACCAAAGACAAGGCTGGGGATGCTCCGCGTGGGGACGGCCCCCGTTTGTCGAGCGGCCCTCATTCAACACGGCTGGGGAAGTTCCCCACATGGTTTACGGGTCTCCCCATAGCTGGGGACCCTCCCTGTCCCGCAGGCTTTGCGGCCCTCACCATGGCTAAGGAAGCTCGCTATCCGCAAGGTCCCCGCTTCCCGAGGAGGCCTCAACAGTCAACAGTCAACACAGCTGAGAAAGTCCGCCGTCAGGATTGGCGAGTTTGCCACGTCACCAATCATGTCCCGCTGCAGCTGTGCCGCCCGACCGGCACCAACATCCACGTGACGTATCCGCTGTGATGAATCAATGCGCCATAATTCGACCCCCTGCGCCGCGAACCGTCACAGCTGCGGCGCGGAGCAGTGCGTAGTGGCCCGGTCGGCGTTACGCAACTACAGACCCAATCAGAACTTTCCGCGGCGGAACCGGGGTAACGCTGAATCTTGTAACTGGATGATTTATCGGTGGTAAGTGATCCCCGCAATCTTCAATTTGGGCGGGGAAAAGCGGGAATTTGGAGCGTAAAAACGGTAGCGTGAAAGCGTCTACGGGCACAACCAGTCCGCAGGCAACAAAAGGCAGGAATCTGTGAGTCAACTTTGAATATTGGTGTCTTCATTCGGTGTCAAAATAGGAGAACGGCATGACAGATATGATAGAGCCCTTGAAAAATCGCCTGAACGGGCTGAAAATGATACACAACAACCTTGAAGGACAAAGGCAATGAGCCATGAAATAGACTTATTTGTGAATGATTTCATTAAATGAAAGAACACTGTCATCATAGGTATCTCTACGTACTAGTTATGTCATACGAAAAAGTCCCCCAGTAACGCATTCCAGGAGTAAAGCATGAAAAAGCCCAGGAGGCGGCCTCGGTCACGGGCGGGATTTTGTAGAGTGGGCATATGAATTTTTCAGCTCAATTAAGTCGAGCACGACTAATGCAGAAACACACGGCTCAAATTATTATCTATTCACCGGTTCATTTGGTCCGAGCCAATTCATAACAGCATAGCATTCAGCAGGGTTTTGGCAGTTAAATGTCTGAGCATTCGCCGTCGCAAATTAAATAGCCATGGAAAGCGAACAAATAAAACACAATCTAGTTACGCGGGTGATCAGCTGCATGTAGATTCATTTCACTACACTATGCTGTCTTTCCACTGAGGTAATACAGAGAGTGTAGTATCATCAGTAGGACCGGTCCGCCAGGTGGGGCGGTATATCTGACAGGCTGCCGGGCGATCCGCCCCGACAGGTGGGCCGCTCCGACTCTGCCTCCTCCGACCCGCAGCACCGGGCCAGGATCGATGTTACAGCGACACCGCCAGCCTCTGCCTCTCCCTCTCCCTCGCCCGCCGGCACATCACCTCCCCACCACCCCCGGTATCCGTCCCACCAGTACCACATTCTCACGGCCCGTGCAGCTATTACACCTGCCGTGCATTGTCACCCGGACCATAGCCGTGCCACCACACACCGCCATTACCGCTCCCGGCCCGACCAGGTTTCTCAGAGTCCACACCCGTTTCTTTTGTCATCCCTCCCCCGTTTCCCATCACAGACTTTCCATATGCTTCCGGCACACAATCCCTTACAATCGTTACAGTATCATATCGAATGGAAAAGCTCCACGCCGGGTTTCGTCGAATCTGCTTCCCATGGGATACCAAACGAGTCGTTCGGTCGCCGATCCTACGTCACGCCAATAATTCTATGACGTCACCAAGCCAATCCATTTTCCGCGGCAGCCGGTATGCCTAATACTCGCGCCCTGATGCCGAGTGTCTCCTATCTGTCGGCCGGCAGAACTGCGCACAACCGAAATTAACAAACGACCGCATCCACCGCGTCGGCGGACAGCTCCAAGACCGTCTGGAAGCCGGGTAGAGACACGGCTAACTGAGGCGAACGGTGCTCGAGAGCAGCCCAGCGCCCGATTCCCGGAAGGCGAGCTCCTGTTCCGTCGGCAAACCGGCCCCAAGTGCTCTCAAACGTTACATAAATGTTACATGAACGCGGACAGTATTGAGTTTGTGATGTAACTGTGCCTTGGAGATGGTCGGGGGATGGATACCTGCGGGTGTCGAGAGGGTCGGACACGACTAGCGTTTAAACTCTCCAGAACAATCGATGTAGATTTAGTTTCACCTGAAGGAAAAACGAGATTTTTGTTAAGAAAATACATAATTTCAACACAACCGGTGACCACCAAAGCGTTGCAAAAATAAAATTAAATAATCAAGATCGAAATATTGATGCAAATTTTCAATTTTATATTCCGAAAATTGTTGAAAATCGCAAATTTATGGTCGCAAAATGCAAAAAGAAGACAAAAGTTGCACATAACAAAGAAAACAAACAGCACCAAGAAGGGTATTGGGAAGTAAAAAAAAAAACGATAGCAGATACTGCGCAGCGAGAATTCTGCGAACATTGTGCACTAGTGAAATTAACTTATCAACTTATTGACTCAAAAAATATTCATGAAATATGTTTTCTTTATTACAGCTGAAACAACCACCACAGTAGATTGAAAGGCACGGACTTACATTCACTGTAGGTTATTCCGGAAAGAAAAATGATGGCAATAAATATGAAATGAAGTTACGGAACAAGCACGCAACGGACGAATGAAGGAGTGCCTACCTGTGGAATTGAACGAGCTAATACGATTGAACTAAGGGCGTAAACGAATGAATGAATGAATGAATGAATGAATGAATGAATGAATGAACGGATGGAAAACAAGATGCCTTTGATGCGTCATTCTTAGATTCCATTCCATACCTCATCTTGTTGGAGAGGAAAAAAGGCACCTCCACCCCCATCCGACCCCTGTGACAAAGCAGGCTATCCTGTGGACAACGGCAGCAAACGAACGCCATCGCCACGCCAACAGCCGACCTGACATGCCGGATCGGTGAGACATCTGGACCACAGACGACATGTATTTGTATTGTATTGTATTGTATTTACGATCGTGGGCGATCCACACATGGCGTGGCGATTACTGCCCCGAAATAGACCAGTGCCGACCAGTGCAGTGCCGACCGCATCTGCCTCATCTCAGCGCGGATCACTGGCATAGAGGGATTGAGCAAATGTGAGCCCTGCAGAGTCTCAGCCCGAGTTGACCGGCCCCAAACACGTCCAGACCACCTGCCATCCGGACCACAGCAGCGACCTGCAGGCACCGGAGACGTCGCACCGACATGGAACGAATCCGGCCTATTACAGAAATATTCCGACTGAGAGAGGTGGTCTATTTCAGAGGCGGCACCTCGCCCACACTTTGGACTTGGAAGTGATTCGACGAAAGCTCGCCTTTTTGTGATGTTGTTTCCGATTGAGGCGATAAATCATGTAGAAGAAGGATGCGGTGCAAAGGATGCGGTGCATTAGAAGCGGCGCGTTAGACGAGCAGCGACTGGGGGAGGGTTTAGCTTGAATGTCATGAGAGAGGGTTCACAATATCAAACATCTAAAAAAAATGCCAACTAAAAAAACTGCTTGCAATCAGTTATAGTTATATTGCTCAGTGAGTCGCAATTAGCCAGATTACCAGCCCCACGCATCGTTTGTAACCTTTTTGATGCTCTTAGCCAAACTTGACACAAATACAATTTGATTCACCGGAGTAAACTCCTTTTACGAAGAACAGGCACTGTGCCATTAATTGGTAATGGCGTTACTCTCCAGCACTATTTTGGAACAACGCTTACGTAAGTAAGAGTAAAAGCGAAACTTGGCCGAAACAAAACACAGCGATCGCTTCCAAGCGTGTCATTGACCTTCAGAAAATAGCTCATCGTGATTTCATAACCGAAACGGCGAAACGGCATATTCCTAACGTGCAACAGCATATGCACGATAGCGAAAATCCCCACCCTTTGAGCCCACCAGACAAAGGGGCCAGACGGCGGCCGGTGTCGGCGGATGGCCTGCGGGTTTGACAGGGGTCACGGCCAAGGGGCAGCTGCGCCGGAGTGTCCTCGCGCCCCGTCCGGCGCCCCTGGGATCGGCCATGGCCGCCAATCTATCGCTCACAGAGTCGGGTGCGCGGGACGGGACGAACGGTACGGGGAACAAGGACCAACACGGGGAAAGACACGCCACTGGCACAGAGGCAGTAGGCAGAGACACAAGGGTACGGGGACCGATTGGATTTCCCCACGGAGCAGTGGGCCAGCACCTCTCTCTCCCTCTCTACCGAGGCCGCGGCGCCGCTCAGATCATGGTCAGATAAACCGGCCGCGGGACCGTGCGGCGCCCGCTCGGCGCAGAGCAAAACAACACTGGACCGACCCGAGATCGGAGCGAACAGAGGAGAGAGAGAGACGGCCCACCGCGCTGCCCGTGTCCGTCCAAGGCCGCCATTTTTGCTGAACGCTCACCGGTTAGACAGAATGGTAAGAAAATGCCGACCAAGGCTGCTCGGATGGAAAGAAAGGTGAGCAGCAGGCTTTGTTGTTACCATTTCTCCGTTCGGTCGTCGGAAAGACCCAAGTTCATAGAGTTCAAAGCGGATACAAAAGATGCTTTCACTAATCGGTAATGGCCGAACGGTACCGGCTCGTCGGACGAACAATTGGTCTGTAACGTTCGATTCGACTGAACAGCTGGCGCGGCAGTCGGTGCCAAGTGGCGCACTGATCCCCCAGCACTACCCCCTCCCCCTCCCGGCGTTGTCGGGCCAGTGGTCATCGTTTATCCAACGGTAGTCGATAGCAACTCGGTACGTATCTGTCGGCCGCGCCCGTCCATCCATCCGCCGCTATCGCACCTGGCAGGCTCCCCACCCGCCGAGACAGCCGAGCGGTGCGGCAAGGCGTCCCTGGGTACAGTGCTGCTACCTATCGGTCCGTCTGTAGGCTTCAGTTCGGCTACCCGCCGCAGCGGCGTCGGGCACGGCGCAGCGCGGCGGCGTGGGCCGCCGGGCGGCGAGTTTCCGAAGTGTGGAACTGCGCATACCTAAGGTCTATGATTGGTGCAAGCTTCGCCGAGATGACGTTGCAGGCTGTGACGTCATGGCTCACAGTCGGCCGACCAATCGCTGCACGATTATAGGCTAGCGGCGCGCGGCACTAGCGCCCCTGGTGTTATTATGGGAAGTTGAGCAATACATTGAAATCTAATGCATAGCTTGTGTTGGGAACAATTATGTGTTACTAAGGCATCAATGTCTCACAAATTAATTCGTCCATGCTCCTCACATTTTGCAAAGTGACCTTATATTATGCGTCATAAGGTACTACAATACGCTTCAAACAATCAACACAAAGCACCAGCCAGGCACTGTTACAAGTAGCGAGCAGTTAAGTGGCGGCAGGTGGCGCTACCATCTCCAGCATCGGTCCAGATGGCGTCACTCACTATCCGCACTATAGTTCCGCACTACCTGCTAATAAAATAAATAATAAATCCGCTAGTAAATCTGCTAATAATCTCGCTAATAAATCTGCTAATAATGAATTCGCACTACCTGCTAATTTATGTCCTATTGGTGTCAAACATCATTCAACGCCGATAGGCAGTACCTAGGTATCACCAGCCGTAATACTGAAGACATTTACTCAATGCTGAAGCGAAACGCAGTGCACAAACCACACCGTCAAAACTCAAGCACCTCGTAGGAGATATGCTTCCAAAGTGGGCGAATGCACGAATGATAACTGAAATAACACCGGTTATATATTCACGTAGAACAAGTTACTTTTTCTCTAGCTAGGGAACTCGCTAAAATTAAGACTGACTAAATATTTACGCAGGATAACTGGCTCCGCCTCTTCGCCAACTTAAGGACCCGCCAATCCATGCACCTAGCCGCCAGCGCCGAGTGATGACGTCACTCGAACGGGCGACGGTATGAATAGTTCCACACTTAGGAAACTCGCCGCCGGGCGCCGCCCCTCCCCTCTCCCCACGTGGTCCAATCGATAACATGACTCGCCAGTTACTGCGACAGGGGCAGCTGGCGCGTCGTGCCGCGCAGCGACTGCGGGAAAAAATACAGCCGAGGCCAGGAGCCAAGGCCAGCCGACCTAGCCCCATGCGTGTCATAAAAATATTACGTCATTCCACGAGCGTAGCTGGCCGTAGATCCACTCACCGTGAACTGTCCGGCTGGGGCGAACGCGCTGTCCGATGTCATGAGCGCTGTGACGTCACTGTGGGGCCGGCCAATCAACGGACGAGCAGCTGGGTCGGCGAACGGTGGCCGCGAGAAGGGCCTGGAACAGGGCGGAGCGTCGGTCAGCAGTCGGTGACGACAGCGCAGCGTCGGCGACGACAGGGGTGCGGGGGAGGGGCATACAGTCGGGGCAGGCAGGCAGACGGTACGATAAACAAAGTTCAGAAGGGCAAGGGCAAGTTCAACGACTCTCGACCAGAGTTGAGGTGACCTTTCCCCTAAGCGTGCCCTTCCTCTACTCTACCCTTTTCCCTCGCTTCCCTGTGGCGTCCCATGCCGGGAAATCGCCGACCAGCCTGCGCTATCTTATCACGTTGAACGCTCACAGGGGTTCCTTATTCGAACACTTCCTAGCAACGCGTCGGCGATGGACTTCGCCCTCAGCGATATCTCCCCTCCCCCTGTAGATTGAAGAACGAAGCATAACTGCAGTGTTCAAAGCCGTTCAAATAGCACTACTTATGACGCTATGTGACCGTGACACAGACGGTTCAGTAACTCGCGGCACGAATCGGCTTCGGTCAACAATTGGCGATACGTGCATCCGTTCTGTTCGCGGAGTGATGGAGTCAATCGGACAGCACTCCGCACATAGCGCATAGAGCAAACGAGATAGCGTGAAACCGTACCACACGGGGCACAGCCGCATGTGGCATCGACACAATACCATGTACGCACGTGAAGGTAAAAGGACGACTGACTCGTATGACTAAAATGACTCATGTCGATTCAACTTTCTGTTTGAGAGCCACCAATGTCGTAGCTTAGTCATGGCTGTCAATTGTCAACCTTGAAAAGATCAGCCCTGTCAACCATCAGCCAGACATCAGTGCCATTGCCAAAGCATAAAACATATAGAAAGGTTACATGACCTGTAGGATATAATATAGACCACAAGAAATACCACAGCCATATTCTTTTTTGTTTAGCTGGGAGAGGGTCACCACCAGTTCCATCGTGTCGCCGCGCTGACCCGGGGAGAGCCCGGTGCCCGATCTGTCCCAGATCCCGGTGGTCTCTCCCAGCCGACCGGTGAGCCGCCCCGGGTTCCCAGCCGCCCCCGCCCCCGCCCTGGCCGCCCCCGCCCCCGCCGGCGGCACCGTGCCCGGCCAACACAAACAGCATCGGAATCTGGCCGCCGCCGCCGCTACCCAAGGCCGGCCGGCCAGGAGACAGCGGCGACCGTGGACGGACGGAGGAGATCAGAGCGGTCACCGGGGGAGAGAAAAGGAGAGCAAGTGGCTACTTGGATAGCTATCCGCCGCCGCTTCCAGAGGGCAGACGATCAACAAAACTTCGCCCGCAGTGGCACCGAGACCCGATAACGGCGCAGTGAAAATCTTATCAGGCATCCAAGATCAAAAGGCGACAAAGCATCAAATGATTATATCACCCATGGTCTAACTATGTATGTTCGAAATTTGTCAGCACTGTCATGGTCAAAAAGACTTAGCACCATCTGACTCCCGTCTCGACCCTTCAATCAGTGTTGAGCTTCCCATGGACCAGGAGGACCAGCAATCAACACCTCTCAAGTTTATTATGCCGGCAGAATGACAGCAGCCACATGGCAACGATCGAGCCACAGTCGCTGAGGGTTGAGGTTTACAGAATCGTGTAAACTGTGGCGGCCATCGCCGGCTTCCAGTCCAGGCCACAGCTGGCCGTATGAGTTGTCAGAGGGAGAGAAACACCAGCCGCCGACACCAGCCGCGGGCAACAGACGGGTTATTTTGCAGAAAGAATGACGCCCAACATAAACATTGCTGGACGATGATAGGCGGATCGGACGCTTTAGTAATAACATCGACCGAAGCCGAAGGACTGAGCTACCGCATAGATCCCGGCATTGTTTAGAACTATTGCACAGAGCGAGTGCAAAAATAGCCAGGTACGGAAAACCTCCGGTTGATGATAGACTCAGGGCCATAATACTGCACGAGAGCAAAATAATAGCATCATCAGCAGACAAGCGCCTCTCAGGGAAGTAAAATTCTGCAATTGCGCTGCAATGCTCAGACTTAACTGAAGCGACTGAGTGGGCATAATGTAGAAGAAAATATGAACATCATAAAAGATCCGAAAAAGATGCATTAAGTTCAAAGACACATGGACCCATGAGCTATGATGACACGTCGGAAACGCTCCAAGATCTAGCAAACTACCCAGCATCTGAGGGATAGGAAGCGACACCAGCTAATGATGCAGTTTACACACTCCAGTAGCTGCTCCATGTCAGCGCTGTCGGCCGATTTAGTGCCACATTTCACGCCGCTAACAGCGTCGTAACACTCTCATCTCTGTTGACAGTCTTGAGACGGCGTGGCGACTGGATGGGACGACAATTTATAGCTCACCTGAGGTGGCCGAGCCGCGGCGGCTCTGTTCCGCTCAGACCTGGGACACCGGAACTCTGTGAACGTCCTCTGACAGGTGATATCTACGGTCTTCTCAGGCAGAGGCGAGACCTGCACTTGTCATCCAACGAAGAGTTATATGAAAGCTGCGGTATCTGCAGAAGCAGAGCTGCCGTGGGCGTTTCGCAATCACTGACCGAGAAGATCAGATATCCGTAATCACTCCCGAATTCAGTTCGTAACACTCGTCAATGTCTTCCAATCTCGATCACTGCGGTCACTGCCGAACACAATTCTATCTGAGTCTTCACCTTGAATCGGCGCCGCGCGCCCCGTCACACCGCTTCCGCTGATGACGTGCACTGACGAACACCGATCATCCGTTTCGCTCAGCTCCCGAGCTGCGGTCCGACCACACCCAACAGCGCGCCCGCCACGGCCTTCCTCACCAGACCGCCGCACGGTGACTCTCGGAACCAGCCAGCGAGCCACGCACCGACAACCTTGGGCGCCACACCGTTAGACGAAGGCCACCGAGTTAGGAGAGCGTTCCAACACGATTTCTGCCGAGAACAGAGCACAGAGGGCGCACCTCTCACGGCTGCCGCTGGCTATCGAAATCACCGATGGGTCGCGATGTCACCTCACGAGTCTCGCTCACGACTCAGGGTCAGGGTCACGGTCAGTTCACGACTGTGCGGGACGGTACTGGACGCGTCTGGGCCGGCGCGGTGAGGCACGCCCCCTCCACAGCGGCGGCTCTCGACTCTCGGGCCTGACTAGAATAGCCGGGCCGGGCGCGGACCGAGGCGGGCCGGGCGGGGGTGGGGGCGGGGAAGTCAGCTGGCAAGTGCAGCAGCAGCGGCACACTACCGCACCAGCGCGAGGAGAAGGGGTGAGGTCGACAGACTGCCCCCTCCCCCCCCCCCGCTCGCTGCCATGGGGGCCGCAGTGGCCACGCCCGGGCCAGCCGCTGGGCAATGGCTAGGCCAGCGTGCAATGATTTAATGATAATCGATGGTGTACAGACAGTGTCGGGCGAGCGACTTAATCATGGCTGAGCCGATAAAAACTGGAATACCGGGTGACGATCGCGCCTGATCAGTGTATAACGATCAACAAGTGTCTACATATCTGCCTGTCGGTCGGGGGGCGCCGGCCGTAATGATTCCAGCGAACCGCTTGCGAAACAGAATGCAATCGAGTGTTACCGATTGCAAAACAACCCTTCTTATCGAGTGGCACTTTGAAATGACGCCAGCTTGTTTTGCTGCGAAGGAGTTCAACCCGTCTGGTGGGTGATGGGGTTTGATGACGTGGCTACTTCAAATCCAAAGACGTTTAGTTTTTTATCGTTAAAAAACGGGTCCCAATCGTAACTTACGTGACGTAGCATCGACAATTCATAACAGTGGCGTCGTTACCCGGAATCTGCACATGAATATGGAATATTAATGAATGTGTCATTATTCCCAGCACTGTGTCAGACCTACGTCATACCTGCGATGCCATGGGAATTTGCAAAAGATAAAAATATCAGAGTCACATGTTCCGAACCGTTACGTAACAGGGTACGGGCTCAATAATACACTACCGGTAGGACCTTTGCACAACGCGTTATGTAACGACATTGCATATTACTACCTGGCAATTGACTTAAAGGGACCCTCCCACCTTAACATTAGATTTGAGTTGAGATAGCCAAAATGGGGTCCCTGGCTCACAATTACCGGTTTCGGCACTCACAACATCGAGAAATGCCTTAAATCGGAAATATTGAATTTCAAAATTGCAGCATTTTGATTCAGAGGGGCTAATGCTTAGGAATACCCCTCTGAATGTGTGACGTCAGCGCAAATATCTAACGATTTTTAAATGTTTGACTAAAACGTTTTGTAGCACGCGGTGGTATATGCTATTTGCGCGCAACATCTGCCGCAAACGCCGCACTTCTAAAATAAAGTCGCTAGAAACAGCGGAGATCCCAAAAAAGTAAACAAAAGTAAAAGTCTAATATCTTGAAAACCGGTGAATATTTTTCGGTGAAATTTGGTAGATATTCGTTTTCGCTCTTTATGAACCGAGCGACATCACTTTCATGCCAATTCATAAACTTTTTTGAAGGTGGGAGGGTCCCTTAAACCGGCGAATTCAGCGTTTCATTTTTCATTTCTGTTCAGCAATCCTCGCAGGCACGCAGTATGACATTCAAAAGATGTTCTGAGACCGTACTGTCTTTGTTCAGAGCTACTTGAAGGTTTTGAGTCTTTGGTTGAGGTGGTAATTAATTTTTAGCCCATTTGTCTCAAGTTCTGAGTGACATTTATGTCCCCATTGCCACCGAACTCGTTACCTTGGCGCTCATACCCATCATTATTTCTCCACAGAGTTCAACAATCAACAGCTCACAATGACATGACAACAGACAATATGTTTATGTATGAAGGCATCATATGCTGAGAGCAATGTGGAGTTGAACACTAGCAAACAACATAGGGGTTCTCTTTTCAGTATTTTTAATCAAAAATATTTGTAAATCTCAACACAAACTAATCTATAAAACTGAAAAATGGAAAAGAGAGCACCTTAAAACACTGTCTACACTACACTGATATCCATAGTATGGCCACTGTTTTGAAAAAGGCAAAAGCAACTCTGTCCATGATAAAGCAAACTTATGTCTTTTGGATGAGCTGTGGCAGGTCACACTACAAAAATTCAAAACAAAAATAGCTATATCCTGTGATAGATTTCTGTTCATAAAAGCTTCCAGCAGGGTATGTTTCTGCCTAAACTTAAAGAAATACATAAGAGCAGTCACACTTTCAGACAGTCCTTAGCATAAAAAATGCACTAAACACAAAGTTACAAAGAAGTGTTGACTACTACCTACATTGGAGTAACTGGTTTCAAAACATGTGCAGTGTAACTGCATCAATGTTCACCTTTCACGTTTTCATCTTTGTTGGTGTGACCTGAAGTTATTTTAATGCTACTCCTGTCCCCTGCTCCTTTTACTTTTCATGAGTGGTATATTTGTTGAATTCAAAGAAGATGCAGATATCCAGTAGCTAAGCTATTATCTTCATCTATCCTGCTTTAGCACTGTAGTTTTAACAACTATAGTCCCCCAAAATAAAATTATACCAAGAGGTTCAGATCAGATGCTTACATCCAGTCATATGCTTCAGATGCTTACAAATTCAGATGCTTTCATCCAAACAAATTTATGGCTTGCTAGGTAGATATAAAATAGGCAAGCCAAATGGTAAGAATAGGATATTCAGTGAAATTTCAAATGCAAATAGAGTATAATGTTATTGTAAATGTAGACTGTAGTCAAGTGGTGCATAACTCATGCTTGATGAGATATAGATCCGATAAGGACTAGCAACCAAGCATACCTGCCTTAGCTTTACATGCCTTATTTGCATCTGCCCTTTTTCCCATCATTAGATATAATCTATCATCTTCTTTCACCATTTTTTTCATTATTGTTATAGCCAAATGATAAGTAATGGATGTCTGCCAAAACGGATGACTTCTTATGACATACTCAGATGGCAAATTAGTTGGAAAAACTTAGGGGAGCTAAGTTGAAATCAAAATATGTTTAACTCAAAAGTAGAGTGGATATTTGATCAGCAGACAGCACAACTTACATACAATTGCATCAACAACATACATATCAATATGCTTTCATTGTAATTGCAAATTTGTCCATCACAGAATTAGGAGTGCTTCCAATTTCCCGCCTCACCTGCCACATAAAAGTTAACATGATAGTCTGCAGTCTGCACTACGCAAGAGCCTGTGGGCTGTCAGTGTCACTGGCCTCATCCGAACAGGCAAAAAATAGAAACGTATCAGTACTCACCTTCAAAAAGTCAGTGATCCTTGACGCTTCAATGAGCGATCAAATTTAGCCTATGAGATGAAAATAATTCCCTTCAAAATATTCAAAATCAAAACAGATGTCGAAAAGCAATTAAGCATGAGACTGCCCACCGCCGTTGGCAGACGCGAATTCAAATTAGGCAAAGTCCGGCACGAATGCAAGAAAATCTGCAAAGATTCCTAGCACTGTGCTCTGGCAGAAGCACACACTAAGCACAAGGAGAAAATTAAATAATATCTGCTGATGATCATATGTTCACCACCAAATACAGCACACGCCTTCCGAAGGGCTCTCTCTATCGTCTGGAGGTTTCGAAAGATGCTCTCCAGAGATGGCGCTAGTAAATTTGGCTGACATGACGTCATGCTAAAAAGTGATGGGTTTTGTGAGAGCAAATGTAATAATAGTTGAAAATTTTGTACTTTTGCTTAATTAAGAAAAAATAAATATACAATTGTTCAAAACAGCGTTTTCCTCATTCATCCTTCATTGTTTTTAGAGGAATATAGACAGTTTAAATATTTTTTCTTGACCGCAATTCGCACACGCACTAAATTAAAAGCTGGAGTTTTGTGCGTTCGTAAATCGTGATTTGAGAAAATAAGTTGACAATAATCTTTTGCACTTTTGCTTTACAATCATTTTTCAATGCAGATAAATACATAATTTATTCGAAAATAGGCATATCTTTGAAATATTATGATTTTCCACAAGCAAATTTTCCCAAAAACTTGAACTACTTACAACTGACGAACGCATCCAATAATCTGGATGTCTTAGGATGAGTTCGTCATTTTTTCCCAAGGAAATACGATACAGTTCAAGCTATTTTACCGATTTATTAGGGTACTTTTGCCAATGAATTAATAAATAAATGACAACAATTAATCTCATTATCAACCATACTCGGAAGAATTTTCTTCGCATAAGCGCGAACACATCCGCGCTTTCATGAAAAGTCACGCCTGTAGATGTCAGGACTGCTGCTTTATGTTTCGCAAGGTGGCGCAGCGCGCAGGGTACCGACTACCGAGGCTGAGGTCTCCAGACTCTCCACCACGATTTAACTTGGAAATGGCCGATGGGGAAGGTCTAACCCAAAAACGGACGCCCTTTTACACAGCTGCATAAAGAGAATGAATTATTGGCATAGCTGACCACACGTCCCCTCCCCCTCTCCGCCCCAGCTCAATAGGAAATATCGCCTATTTTCCTTAGTCAGTTATATTCTGACTAATTTCTCACTCTTCCCAGTAAACCTTAACATGCATGATGCAGATGTTCACTGCGTAAGTCGTGTGCTTCCGTAAGTGTGCCAACTATATAGTGTTGCCTACACTCTACAGTACAGCCTACTGCTTCCCCATTGTCGTTATAATTGGTGATTCTCAGGTCAAAAGTTACACAGTGGTCTCAGAGAACAATCGTTTCAACAAATTAACGATTCAAACCGTTGCATTCTACTTATATTCCGGTCAGTTCTGCTACTAAACGATTCCGGCAAAACACTCTTTAGGTTATGTATTAGCGAACCACCACACAAAATTCGCCCAATCAATGGTCAGTTATTACTGCTGGGCTGAACCGTCATACGCTATATAGCCTATTGCAGTCAATATTTTCAGAACGATACTGACTGACGAAACACAACGTATTCGCGGATTCGCACATACGTTGGCACCCAGGTGGCCTGTCAGCAGCCGCACAAATCCGCACAGCGCAGCCGGGATTTGACATTGAGATGGTACACCGTAAAGCATGCCTTTCCACACAGGCACAAGCACAGGGACACAAATTCTCAAAATCCAAACTTATTCCAATACTGGTCAATTACGAATAGGCATAAAGTTTTGAGGTTTTCTCATGTTCATTCTTCTTTCAACACACGCGGCAGACTGCAGCAGCTGCAGAACATCTCACAGAGCTGCGCTGGATGCAGTCATGAGCTGGGACACGGTTTGTGACCAATGACCGATCGGGGGTGCCAGCCTCCTCCCGGCACGCGATGCACTGGCCGCCGCGCAGTCGATGTCGGGGCACCGCCGGCATTCGCCGACAGGGTTCCATCCGATTCGGTGTATTGGTGGCAGCCCGAACAGTGACCCACGCGAAGCTGGCGGACGTCGATGGCCGATGAGCGATGCCCTTCCGCGACCGGCGGTGGCAGTCGGTCCCACATCAAGAACAGATACCAGTCATGCGGTCAGTCGGCGACGGCGCTGTCGCGAGCCGATCTGATGGTCGCGCGGTGGGCGTTGCCGACGTCCACCGGGACCGTCGACTGGGGGAGCGCGGCCGCCTCTTGGCCGCCGCCTCTGGTCGGCGCGCTCGTTGCGCTGTGGGACGGCATCCACTGCAAGTCGTTCACTGTGAAACGGTCGTTTGACCGGACCTGGCAGGCGGGGAAAGGGGGCCTCAGATGAAGTAAAACCATCCCTCAGGCCAGCTTGAACTGGCTCTCCACCTCACCATGTTAGATAAGCAGACACCCTCGTGATCATCGCAGCGATGATTGCCAATTGGTGTGTCATTATGGGAGAGGATGCCAGCCTCCTTTGCAAGATAGTCTGCCTTTAAATTAGTGCAGCCCGACCCATTGCCTGTGGCGCAGACTGGGCTTGATAATGCAGTGCAGGACACACCAAACGTAAGCTGTCATCTGTACCCCCTGTGCAGTAGGGCTGACTCAAGAGCCCAGAGTTGCCCTCCCCCCACCATTCTGTGCACGTGATAACTGGATGGGACATGCCATGGTCAGCATCTGTTCAAAAGCTGCCCTAAGCATGTAAAGCTCCACTGGCATGCTCAAGCATGGTCACAGTCAGTTCTCACTTCTCAGTTGAACCTCCAATGGAAACCCATCACAAAGTAGAGATCAGGGCGCCTCTCACACTGCAGCACACTCAACGACTGAGGCACCATCTCATCACTTGCAGGTGGTTCTTGCCAGGAGCAATGCCAGCCACGCACATCAGGTGATAACAGCAGTGTACAACTGCAATCTACAAGCATCCATGTTCTTTCTGGTTTTCTCCTGTTGAGATCCACTGCCATGCATGAACTTGATGGGCTTTTGTTGCGCTCCTCCCATGTGCAGACAGGTTTCTGCTGAAACAAAGCAAAGCAAATGTGATTAATAATGGCCCTGTTTCACGGCACCATCCAGACACTGTGTGCACTGGTAGCTACGGCATACCATAGCATCACTCAAATGACGTTGCATGTGATCTCTTAGTTTATGATCAATCGCGTTTGGAACAGAGTGAGAGGTTCTGAAAAACCGTACCAAGAACAGAGGTTTGAGTTCAAATACTGCTAGCATGCTGCTGGTGCTGGTACCGCAGCGTGCTAGCGTTCTGGGATGCTGTCATAGCTTAGCGTCACAGTGAAGTTTGTTGACACTGCCATGGAAACCCAATGCTCTGACACACGCAGCGCACTGCAGTGCACTGCAGTGCTGAGCACTGCAGTGCGTGCTCTGCTGTGAAACACCACCCATGAACGTTGGTTGCATGACCAGGATGGAGCAGTGTGGCAGACAGTGATTTTAATTTTAATTGCACTTCCTAGAGATTAAAATGTTGTTGGTGAAATTGCTATTCATTATTCCTATTACCATTGTCTAAATTTCACATTTCAAGACAGCATCAGCATTGACATGTTATATAAAATAAGGTTTAGACTTCAGGTGGTCCCGGGTTCAGCAAAAAAAAAACAAGGGCAAAAAATTGTCAAAAAAAAATATTTTAAAAAAATACCTGCTTTCATCAACACCTCATCTAATCTAACCTCATCCTCATCTAACAAGGCCCTAAAAGCAAACACCGTTTGAATAACAATGTAATATTTTGCAACCGCTGCACCATTACTGTCACGTACGCTATCCCTAGATTGGTTGCTGGTAAGTAGTGGTTGTCGTCATCAACTCGTCATGCAGCAGCTGATTGGGATGGGCGGGGCCTATTTTTATCCAGGCGATAGAGAGAGCCTTCCGAAGGAATTCGCAAGTCGCAATAGCAATGCATTGCGAAAAGCCACGAAAAGCAATGTGAGGTCTGCCGCTGGCGCGTCACAAATGTAACGTCTCATCTACTTGCTTGTCATATAGGATGACGCCACTAATTTTTCGTACCTGCACATACGCCTATTTATAAAGCTTTGAAAAATGTTAGATGATCGGTTACACTTTCGCGCGGGCATGCCACTTTTTGGAATTAGCATTAAGTGTGATCAACTTCGCGGAATAAGACTAGCATCAAGCAAACGACATGGCAGGCAAGAACATAACTCGTTTCCGCGAAATTCGCCTAGTGCGGGGCGTGTTAGACTGCTGAAGCGGTCCTCAATTCACTAACCCCGCGTTCGATGTCTCTCGGACGACGAAGATTCTACGTCGTCCGGCCAATCACGTTCAAGGTTAGCGGGGGCTCGGCTGCGGTTATGGAACGTGATTGGCCGGACGGCGTAGACGGTAGAATCTTCGTCGTCTGAGAGACATCGAACGCGGGGTAAATGTTGGGTTTTGACCAAACGCTCACTTAATGTTTGCCTTTGGCTTATCCGATTTGATGCAGCACCGATTTAGGTGATGGTTTTACTTCTCCACTTCCACTCCGCCCTGTGGCAATCTTCACATTGTAGTTGGAGTCCCATTCCATTTCCCAGAGCAACATTCTAAAAGTGAACAGTTTCTCCCTGTCCTCCCAACAACAACAGCCACAACACACGAGTCTCCCTCACCAGAGAAGCTCCATTTATTGGTGTAACGCGTCCGAACGGGGATACGACGACGACACGCTTTCCACGCGACAAGGCCAAAGTGCGCGGCAACGGACCTCACATAAAAGAGCGCGGTGCAGCAGCTTTAAAAGAGAGGGGGAGGGACGGGGAATCGCGCGGCGCAAAACGGGCCGGTGGCGGGGGCCGCGCGGCGGTGGCGCCACCGCTCGGCCCCTCACAGAACGCCTTGTACTGAGAAAACCGACGACGGCCGGGGCGCGACGCCACACCGAGGCGGCATGGCTGGCGGCTGGTGCGGCGGCTGGTTAGAATCCGTGCACCTTGAGCTGCGAGCTGGTGGCCAGGTCGTACTTGGTCAGCAGCTGGCAGATGTTCTCGCGCTGGTCGCCCTGCAGCTGGAGCACCTCGCCGTACTCGGGGTGCTCGATCACCGTGCCGTTACACGCAAACTCCTGCCGGGGACAGGACAAAATGGATGGGCGTTAGAGTGGAGTCAGCGGTGGTTCGGCGGGCGTTAGAGGATCAGTGTACGGGACAGAGAGAGGCTTATACAATCACCGCACGGTACGGAAGACGGGCGGGCGTCAGACATGGTGGGCTCTGGTGAGCAGGCACGTTGGATAGGTGAGCGTCAGGCAGAGCGGGGACTGAAGTCCAACGCATATAGCATCAGTGAGCCCAGCGGCATTAGCAGCACAACAAGGATGGATGAGCGAAACAAGGACAGCATGGCAGAATTACGGAATTTCTATCGGGAAAGATGGTGCTTTTCTCGGGTAACAGAGAAGCTGGATAAATATCATCTCAAACAAGAATCATATAACAGCTCGGGATAAAGCAGAAGGGTATGCCACAATAAAAATTATGAATATAATCTGTACAAGTATTGCATTGAGAGTACCTTATGAAATTCACGATACAAATATAAAAGTTATATGCATGGCGTACCAGTTTCGTCTCAACGACTTCATCAGTGCCGTTGTATCGAAAACTTTTCATTCATGTAACTTTTTATATTTGTATCGTGAATTTCATAAGGTGCTCTAAATACAATAAAAGTTACACCAAAATGCGTTCCTTACATATTATGTAATTGTTAATAAGTGATAACCTATACCCGCATTTATTGTTGATAATGCAGGGCTAATCCCATATTGGAGGAGTCCCACAAACCTTTTTGCATGTTTTGACGATTTTCTTCAGGTCATATTCGGCGGGGAGTCCCTGTACCGTGGTGAGCGTCTTCCTGCGGTTCCGCTGCTGGATGCGGATGTGGATCAGGCCGCCCTGTGCGCCTTCATTGAGTCCCTCACTTGCAGCAGCAAAGGGGTCTGAAAACAGACAGAAAACACAGGGGTCATATGACGAGCTGATTATGCTGCCTGCTGCTCAGCAGATGTGTACACCAGAGGCTGAATACAATCATCTCATAGCTGCAATATGACAAAAGTCATTGGATAGCTAAAACCCAAGAATTCCAAACACATTAGCTAAAATTCAACAACTCCAACAAATGTTGGACAGGAGAGGAAGTCCAGCAAGCAACACTTTCTGGAGGCAGACTGCAAAAGTATGACAGCTGTGTCAATGAACCACACTGCCCAGGCAAAAAAAAATCTGCACCACCAAACAACATACATGTCTTGTAAATTAAACTAAAGAATTGACAAATTTTAGGTTCTGATCAGATAACTACAATCAAAAGTAACAGGCGAGACCTGGGAGCTATGGGCCGCTGGGAGGCATGGGCCATCGCCGTGCTGAAGAAGTTTTGCGTATTTTGCCCTATTTGACCACATAAACTGGTAGGAGCCAATGTGGTATATAACCCGCGCGATTCCCAGAATCCTCCTCAGTCCCCTTTGACAGTGAGCACTTGAGCAGTGATAGTGCGTTTTTGCCCTTTTCGGTAAGTAAAATTCGGTGGGTACAGAAAACATGTGATTTATGTCAGTCAGGTTCGCTTTGTTAGGTCACACCATCGCTAACATAAAGTTAAAGCATGCGAATTTAGACCGGGGAGACAATTTAAAGTTTTCTTTCAAGATTTTGAGCTGAGATGCTGCGCAAATTTTGGCGTCCTTACCGGGAGGTTCGGGCCGGCAATGCCTCCCCGTTCAACTGCCATGTGACAAAGCATATCATACGAAGCTCTAAACAATTTTCATGCCAGCAGCTTTATTCACCTCTGTATGACACCGATTCACAGGATATTCATTAATGCTTAGCAATACCCAAAGCTGCTGCTGGTAGTGGTACGATCTACCATTTTCATACGGCACTTTCTTCATCAACTTTCATCAACAAGTGTAAACTAAGGCAACATGGGGCCTCCTGCTCAACATCAGAGGTAGTGTAAAAGTACAGTACCATAGGCAAAGGGTGGAAGAGATAACAGGCAATAGTAAATAAAATATTTTAGGTTAAGTAGTTGTGTATCTGGCTTCAGGCTCCACCTGTAATCTACTCCTGGGAGTAACTTTTTCCTAAATCTTTCTTGGTAGGTAGGCACAAAGCGATATGTTCAGTTAGGCTAGATTACTTTTATTTTCATTTTTAATATCATTTCTCCACTAGCTTAAATCTTATTCCAACCTATTTACAACTTTTATCTTATTGAATTCTGGAGTGTTTGGCATTAGTAGAGCAGACATCACACAAAGGCTTTCCAACCAAGGTGAGGCACTGTAGGCTTGTAGGTTAGGTTGTAGGTTTGTAGGTTAGGTTGTAGGTTTGCAGGTTAGGTTGTAGGTAGTACAAGTAGGTTGTAGGTTAGGTTAAGTTCATTTAGCTTTGGTTAGAACAAAGCAACTCTGGGTATAGCGCCTCTCCTTGGTTGGAAAACCAATAAATGTCAAGATAAAGTCCTAAGAGGATTTCAAGGATAATTTTTGTATATTCTTACATTATTTGACACCCTCATTCCAAAAAAAAATATACTTACATGTCTTGCAAATAAAAAAGAAACAATTCAGCCTGCCCTAACCTCATCTACTTACCTACTTACCTACTTACTTACTAATCACTTAGCATGTGTTTTGATCACTTGAAATGTATGGTTTATAGAAATTTGCGTAAAAGCTGTGAGTGAAAATATGTTCTCAAAGTATAAATGCACATGCATCAACAGCAGTTGCACTTTGAATCCCTTCTTTCCCAGCTTCATCACACTAAAATATTAAGTGTTTTTAACATAACATTTTTGCTGCTCTTTACACACATCACGCATAATCATTGAAATGGCGTCATTAGTGTAATCATGGGACGACAGTGAAAACAAATCGCCTGGGGCGATTTGATCAAGGAAATTCACTCAAATAAACCATTTGACATCCAGTATGTAGAAGGCATTGAGAGGGGGAGAAGTTCTTAATAGTCATTTGACTTAATATGACCTCCAGCGCCCTGTTTTCACCAGCGTCCTTAAAGTGCTTTTCGGAATGCGAACTGTTCATACCCACTTCATACAATTGTTTCATCAAAAATAGTCGTCAATGTCATCATTTTCGTGTCAGTTCCCATGTTATTTAGCATGGAGAAGTAGATTCTTACTTAGAAAATGCGTGTTTTGATAGGCAAACGAATTAAGTACACTTTAGTAAACTACGCACCTCAAGCTTCGACCTTGAGCCAAAATACCACACATTCTTCGAATTGCCACAAAATGCAAACAACTTACCAACGCTCTGGAGGTTCTGGACTGACATGCGACTATTGCTGTGAACTCTTTTCAATAATATCTCGCGCTACTTGATAAAAACAATTGTAACTATATACGAGTGCTTCGCACGAGACGCCACAAAGAAATGTTCGAGAATGTTTATCGACAATTATGACGCAGGCGGATGTTACAGTGCCATTCAAGAGCTAAAGTATAATTTGATGTTGAAATTATGCCTATTTTGTTCAATTCAAATATCATTGCAATTATTTATTAAGATTCATTAAAACTAAACATATTGATTTTAAATAAAAAAGCTTTAAAAATAAAAAAATGTAAGGCAATCTAAAAGAACAGTACTATGACGTCACATACCTATCATGACGTAATTAGTTGCGTCATCATATTCAGAGAATATGACGCATTAGATATAGACGGGAATTGGACGGGAACGGCCAGTGATATAATTTCACATGAACTTATTTGACAGCTCATTGAAGAGAGGCGGTTGACACGTATTAGGTACCTACGAATACCCGCCACGACCTCTACCGGTTGACCTGACCTGACCTGACCCGACCTGGTCTAAATGCTTAAAGACATCATCTCTGATCAAAACTAACACGGTATTCGTGATCAGCACCCCGGAAAACTTCTTGATAGCCACACTTAACGACTTTCTAACAGCCACAGGGCCCGATTTTCCCGATTTTCGGGTCATTGACCTGACCTGGAAGGTCACCCGATGACCTAGGACCTTAAAATTGGATATCATCGGCTTCCTCTCGTGACGGGCAGCACGCTCGTTGTAGCCGTAAGCGGTAGGTTTTTCCCTTTTACACATCTTTTACATTTCCGGTTATAGGTAGGTAGGTTTCTCAGAAGCTAATCGATCTACGATGAAGCCATTTTATACGGTCATGGCAGGCTTGTGAACGAACAAGTCTATCGCATCTAACATCTTCAACACTCCATTCAAAAGCTTAAGACGACGAAGACATGAGCCTGGAGGAGGTATACTAAATTCATAGGTACAAAACCTGCCGCTAAAACCCGTGGGACCTGTGCCTACCAAGCATGCCGGAACATATCTTTTTTTTCTCTTTTTTTTCTGACCAGTGACCACTTTGACTTTGAGCCTTGAGGGTACAATTTCATGTGACCACAAATAAAACAGCTAGGTAAATACCCAGGGGTAGAAAGAGGGTTTTATAAGGTCAAAAAATGGCAATGGATTATGGATACACTGGAGTGGATACCTTTAGGTATCTATCGTACATATATCCTATAGGCTATAGGTACCCGACTCGAGAGCGGAAGAAGGCAAAAAGCCATTTAAGACCGATAGAAAGCCCTCTTGAAGACCCTCATTCGGTATCAGCTGAGACTAAACCAGGGCACTCTGAAATCTAAAACCAAGGCAATGAGATCAACAAGGCCCTTATTGATTCGAGTATTCAGAGAGGAACTTCATGACACCATAGGACGGGCGGCAGGACCATGATGCCAGTAAAGGGACCCTTCGATCCGAGGGGAGGGCCCACTGGGTAGGTACTGAGACCGACAGAGGGCCCTGAGGCCAATATAGAGGACTCTCTGAGGCCATCCGAGGGCCATTGTAATCTAACAGAGGAGCGAGAGCCTTTTATGCTACAGACGGCCAAAGTGTCGGACAGACGGCTGTCTGAGCTCTGACGTCAGCCCGGGGCTATGAGGGCAACAGAAAACCCTCCGGTCATAGGGTCCCCTGACATTATCCCACCCCACCTTCCACTTATTCCAATAGATTATGCTCCTGCTCCCGCATTTACCGTTTCCACTTGCCATCTAGCTATCGCGCATATCCGTTCATAGCCCATGCATCACACTCGTGCCTTATCCCCTCTCCCCGACCTCGGGACAAATCCATACGATACTTCCTAGTTCCTCACACTTTGGCAAGTTAGTTTGAGCTGACAGTCAGCCACCCAGGCAGCCGGTGCAGTAATGATGTATTGATTGTATGTATTGTTATATATTTTGGGCCTCGTTAATCGTTTTATTATATAAAAATACATCTTACTGCCATGTTATCGGTCAATTTCATCGCCATATTTAAGGTGCAATGATGAGGTTAACTTTACCTGCTGATCGTTTGACTGGCGGGTCGGGTTGTCTTATCGGGACGGTCTACCGATAGTCCGTATACCAATCAATGGTCCACTGGTAACGTAACGGTCGATGGCTCACTCATACTAATGTCTCTGGCGCTGCTCTGTCCTACCATAGCTACACCTAATTTGACGGCATTGATGCATGCATGAGCGGTGGATCCATTCCATTGACCTAATGGCCTATGCCCGTCCACACATTAATTACATGAGTGAAAGTGGATTTATAGCGATAGTAGACAACAGGGACGAAATAAGCTTACACGAAAAACGTGACATCCGATGCTTTAGACGCCACGCTCGATTGGGAAAAAAAATGCGCAGTGCGCTCATTTAGACGGTACGTGATGGGGCCTGAAGCATTTAGATAGATTTGAATGCCTAAAAGACAAATGAGGTAAAGACTTCAATCAGTCGGAGGAAAGCGAGCAGGTATCATCGCGCCGGCAGTATGATTTCAGTTCTTCCCTTGCAACACTTAGGTATCGTATACCTACGTTCTAATGTTAGTTTGAGATGGGCTTCGGATATCGTAAAAGCCACCGTTTTGAAAAACAATAACTCATTTCAATGCATTCTGCACCACTGTTTACTTTATTTTCCGTTTCTTTGGTTGGTAGGTACCTACTAGCTGAAGAAGGGACTCAAAAGAAGAGAGGGAAAGAGTCCGAGAAGCGGCCATGAGTCTGCGCGTCAAATATTTTACGACATTCTTTTATTGAACTCGGTAGAGCATTAGACGTTTCACTCTCATATGGACAATACAGCACGAACAATCCACATACCTACAACGACACACCACCAGCAGCGGCCTCTGGCCCTGACGTTTGCCGCAGCATGGGTCAACACTTCTATCAGACACTCATCGTTCCATCTTTACTATCGTCGCCGCCGCCGCCTCGGCCGCCGCCCCCGCCCCCGCCCCCGCCCTCGACCCTGATGAGAACAGCGGCTCCGGCTTGATCAAATTCTCGATGGTGAAGAGCGAGGACTTGCTGGGCTGCGGGCTGAGCTGAGCCGCCCCCTGCTGCGGCTCCTCACCGGCTCCTGCCCCGGTCTCGGCTCCCGGCGGAGCCGTGGTGGAGCTCTCCGGCTCCGCGTCTGCCGGCCGAGCCAGGCAGCGCATCCGCCTCTTCCGCCTGCGGAAGTTGCCGTTCTCGAACATGTCGGCAAACTTGGGGTCGAGAGTCCAGAACGAGCCCTTCCCGGGTCGACCCTTCTGACGAGGTAACTTACGGAAGCAGTCGTTGAGGCTCAGGTTGTGCCGAATCGAGTTCTGCCAGCCCTGGGGACAAAAAAGAACAAGGCACGGCTTGTGTCAGTAAGGTTGGAATATGGAAAGTTTGGTGAGTCAGCGAGTGCCATTCGTCACTTACAATAAAAGCTGACATTTGTTAGCTGAATTAAAGGGACCCTCCCACCTTAACATTAGTTTTGAGTTGAGATAGCCAAATTGGTGGCCATGGCCTGCAAATACCGGTTTGGGCACTCACAACATCGAAAAATGCTTTAATTCGGAGAAATGGAATTTCAAACTTGCAGTTTTCGGATTCTAAGGGGCTAATGCATTGAGATGCCCCTTAGAATTTGTGACGTCAGCGGTAATCTAACGATTTTAAAACCTTATACTAACATCTTTGTAAAGCAGTGGTGGTATATGCTATTTGCGCGCAACATCTGCCGCGAACGCCGCACTTCTAAAATGAAGTCGCTAGGAACAGCGGAGATCCCAAAAAAGTAAACAAAAGTAAAAGTCTAATATCTTGAAAACGGGTGAATATTTTTCGGTGAAATTTGGTAGATATTCGTTTTTGCTCTTTCTGAATCGAGCGACATCACTTTCATGCCAATTCATTAACTTTTTTGAAGGTGGGAGGGTCCCTTTAATGGTAGGCATAAGGCATTTAAATGAATAAAAGTTTGTTGCTCTTATTTCTTAGCAAAATCGATGACGAATACCTAGGTGTTATGGCCAACAAACACCAATCCAAATAAAAGCGTAGGTAACTGAGCATTTTATGTGCAGAACGCGCGTCTCGCATATTACGTCGCTAATCATGTTCGTACGTTGTAGGCGCAACATGATGCTCGTAGAACTTCATTTTGGTAAAAAAGTAGCTCCGCAAATAACATTTCAGCCATATCGGCTGACCGTGTTTCGCCGTGGCCGATGGCTACTGTTTGCACTCCGGCTCACTAGGTGCCAGTAGTAATGGACGCCTGAATTTATGCTGTACCGCATAGCATAAAACATCGCAGTCATCGAGTAAGTACTATTTAGACTCGCGGTCACCAGATGGCATTAGTAACAGACGCCTGAATTTATGCTGTGCCGCACAGCATGAAACGTATTCTCGGCCATTGAGCACTGTTTGCACTCCCGCTCACTAGATGGCACTAGTAATGAACGCCTGAATCTATGCTGTGCCGCATAGCATGAAGCGCATTCTCAGTCGGCGGGAAGGACGTTGGAGCTCGCTAGGGCTCGTTATGATGTAAAATGTGAGGACCACTGATGTCTGCAGGGTGCAAGGGACAATATCCGCCAAATTGTCTCGAATAGAAATGGACACCCAGTACTAATTGTATAAAATAAATGAACAATTCGGAATAAGCGGGCTCCCATCTTTCAGCCCTTCCTAGTGACTTCAAAACATCAGAGCCAAGATCAAACCGATGTGTGATTGCCTACCAATAATTCAAGGTATGTACCTACCTATTGAGTTGAGCATTGGATTGATTTATTTGGTATTATTCTGGTAGGGTAAGGGCGGGTAAGAGTACGCGGGCGATAAGAGTACGCATCAGCTGTTTTGGTTGCTTAGCAACGCGGGCTTGTCGAGTTCATGAAGTGACATGAAGCCGCCAGTGCGTGCTTGTCACCAACGGAACGTGGGCGTTGAGCGGCGACGCTGTTGAGTTTAAGGCGATGAATATTATTTTCGAGCGTTATGATATTATTATGGTATGGTACAATAAATTTGATACTTGGCAGTTGAGATAAGGTACATTTCCGTGATTGTTGTGGGAAACTTGTGAGGTTATCTGGGGAAATACTGTGCAGTGCAATATTATGTTTCCGGAGTTTTGCACAACGTTTCGGGGTTGTTTTGTGCGCGAATTGCATGTACGGTAAGAGGACGCACTGTTCAGGAGGGTAAGAGTACGCAGAATTATACATTAAATCGAATATACAGAAATATAAAATTATTAATACCTATATCGCTCAATGACGTTTGTTTTGTAGGTATATCATCAATGGAGCATTGTGATGCAGATGCGTACCCGAAATTCTTCCAAATACGAATTATTCTCCCTTTTGATTGTGCATTTTTTTAAAGAAACACACGACATGATTATTTCCTGATTTATAGACTTGAAATATTTATTTTAAGCTTTTCTTTTTGGATACTAGAATTAACTTAAATGCCTTCTGAGTTTGAAGTTAAGCATTTGGACAGTACAAGCTGCATAGGGGTGTGTTCATATGCTTGCGTACTCCACCCGCCTGGCGTGCGTACTCTTACACACCCCATATGGTAAGAGTACGCAACTGCAGCGGTTCAGAAAATGTCAGTTTTAGACCAATTCCATTTACGCTGAAGGATCGTTGCCCCATGGGTTGATCGCTAATTTAATGAACTTTAATATTCCCTATTTGCGATTTCTTTCTTTCAAATATTAAACAAATGAGAGCAAGAAATCCACTAAGTGCGTACCTACTCTTATACGACTTCACCCTACTTCACAGTCGCAACAGAGTCAATTTATTAATCACGGTCACGGCCGCTAGGTATATACATGACTATAGCAGGCAGTAATCGCCACGCCATGTGTGGATCGCCCATGATCGTAAATACAAATACATACATACAAAAATGCTCCAATGCCCGAATGCATGAATGCAAGAATGAATTGATGAATGAATGAATTAATTAATTAATTATTTAATTGTTTAATTAATGAATTAATGAATTAATGAATTAATGAATTAATCAATTAATGAATTAATGAATTAATGAATTAATGAATTAATGAATTAATGAATTAATGAATTGATGAATGAATGAATGAATGAATGAATTAATTAAGTAAGTAAGTAATCAATCAATCAATGAATGAATGAATGAATGAATGAATGAATGAATGAATCAATCAATCAATGTATCAAATGATTCAATAAATCAAAAGGTTTGGACTAAATTTATGAAAAAATAAATGAATTGATAAATAAATCACACAATAAATCGGTACCTTTATGCTGCACAGGGCAGTCGACCGTTGTTGGTTGTACCCACCTGTTTATTCTGCTGGTAGTACGGAAAGTGCTCCATGATGTACTTGTAGATCCCACTGAGCGTCATCTTCTGCTCCGGCACCGACTTGATGGCCATGGCGATGAGGGCAATGTAGCTGTACGGCGGTTTCTGCGGCGGCGGCGGCGGTAGCGGGCACCCGGCCAGGGGCAGGTAGTAGAAGGGCAGGTAGGGCGAGACGCAGCCCGCGCGCACACACACCGTACCCAGGCTGGACAGGTAGCTCTCGTAGCTCTCCATGCTGTGGATTCCTGGAGATGAGACGGGGAGGGGAAGAGTGAGTTGGGCGAGAGAGACGTTCACGATTTGCTTGACTGTAAGAAAAGTTTCTTAGATGCATTAGTCCATAATTAATTTCGTGCTTGAAAAGCTAATACAAACGTTTTTATAGGCTATATGTTTGCAATTAAATAAAAAAAAGTTGAATGGACCGTAGACGATGTCCCACCTCTTTCGATGCAATAAATCACTGGTTGCCGGCTTCAAGTTTCCCTCTCAACTAGTCCGGTACCGTGCTCTCGACTGCACGGTTCGCCGGTCCTCGGAGAGTCTGGGAGTGTGCTGCTGATCGTCTGAGCTCAGAGGCGATCCCGGTGTCGGAGGAGACAGTCCT
Source organism: Amphibalanus amphitrite (assembly GCF_019059575.1). Classification (NCBI taxonomy): domain Eukaryota; kingdom Metazoa; phylum Arthropoda; class Thecostraca; order Balanomorpha; family Balanidae; genus Amphibalanus; species Amphibalanus amphitrite. The sequence continues at coordinate 55,684 of NW_024882731.1, read as the reverse complement.
CGTCGAGAGACGGCCTCGGGACGCTGCTCTGTCTCGCTCGGTCCCCGGCAGACTGACGACGCCCCCGCCCATCAATCGCTCCTCTTCTCCGCGCACGAGCGCTGTTTGTTTGGACGCCTTCTGTTTGTGTTTTCTAGTTGGCCAGGTTTAGGTAACAATTTGTTCTGTAAAAACTCAATGTTTGCGCACGACGCAATGTTATTGAGGTCTGGTCAGGAGTTGTTTTTGAGCGCGCCGCGCGCAGCGGTGCCATTGTTTTGGCAGGGTATCAGAACAAGCACCTCGGACACACAAACGAGCCTGTCCGCACGCACACGGCGGCCGCCCAGGTGGCACCAATTAGCTGCGGCCATCAGCGGCACACACTAATGGCAGCCGCCGGCCGCGAATACCGGCCAATCAGCGGCCAGCAGCCGACGGCAGTCGACCAATCACAGGCCGAGCTGGGGGGCTCAGCCAGTGGCTGTCAGCTCTCCGATGGCAGCCGTTCCGTCCGTGTGTGTGCGAGAGCAGGATTGTCGGCATAGCTCTGGGGCTAGTAGGGCGAGGGCGACACTGATCCATGTATATTAAATGCATACACGGATTGGACTTTCATTAAGGTCAACAGCCGATCGAAACTTTTCGCAATTGTTAGGCACTTACGTGAACGTCTTTTTATGAAATCTTATGAAAGTGGGGCTCACGTCTTCAAGGGTCAAAAAGAGAGCTTAATAACCATTCACACTGCTCTCATCTATCCAGATTTAAAAAATATGTTTATTGGTTTAAAAAATCGAAGTTGGATGGACTCGTGTCCGTTTCGCGCCTTTCTCTATTTTTATTTCTGCCCTGAAACACGTAGGTAACATGCTGCTCACATATCCGAAATGCTGCTCCGATCATCCAAAAGGTTGGTTTGACATTTTTAACTTCATATCTTTATTCATCGTCCTAAAATAAACGATATCGAAGCAAACAATAAAAAGAAACACTGGAAGACTGAAATGCAGTTTACGTTATCCGTATTGCCTGCCTTCTATTAAACGAAGTGCTACTGGCTGAGCCGGTGCAATTCTACGGTAGCCGAAGCCCAAAAGCCCAAAACCCAAAAGCCATATATTAGGTACTACGAGGAAAGACATCTCTTCAAAACGTCCTTAGCTGAATCTGAAAGGCTAGGTATTGTTCTTCCAAACGCCAGCACTATGCGATATCACTCGAGTCGGAATGGTGGCGTGGTATATAGGGCCTTGGGTGGCGTCAACGGTTCACGGTATTGTAAAAGACTGGCAGGTGGCGTCTCTGGAACACATGCCCTGCTACCCTGAAATACGCTAACGCTTTACATATCACTTCACCCGGGAGCCCGCACTTATGTTACAAGAGTCCTTTGCACCAACGCATTTTTGCAAGCAACGAAAGAAATTTATCGGATATGATTGAATCGCAAACGGATGTGCCTTTCGGCTTACCTCCAATGATAAAAGTAAGCAATGTGATTAAGATTCATATTTAACTGAATGATTTGGTTAAAATATATTGCCGGACACCTACGCGATCACGCATGGATTATTGAACTGTGTGCAAGACGGCAAAGACTGATAAACATAGTCTTTGACGCTGGTATTTCATTTGAGCTAAAGTGGAGGCATGAGTGTAAAAGAAGTAGAACAGATAAAATGGTAGATACCGGTATAGCTTTGGCTCAGCTCAGCGTACGAGTATTTACTTTTGGGTTGTTTAAGCGAATCGCTGCTCTCCCCAAACTCTACCCAAACCACTGCAGCGGCTCCCTGAACACCGAGCCAACACAGGACCCGTCAACAGGTGTACCCTCACCATCCTGTCACCCCCCTCCCCTCCCGCTTCCGGCCGGGTTAAATACCCATCAGAGCGGGTCGGGGCCCGGGTCTCACTCCGCTAATTCCCCCTGCGGCTCCGCAAACAGTGGTTTCCGCTGGGGCCGGACAGTAGCGGCAGTTGTCATTAGCCTGCACCAACAGTGCGCTGTGAAAGCACACATAAACAGTGGAGGGTGACAGACGTCAGGCGTCAGACGACATGGACGGCAGACAGACATACAAACACGGGTGCGGCGGATCGGAACATCTCTCTGAGTCTCTCAGCTCTCGGGCTTGGATTCAGGCAGGCAGGCATAGCATTCATTGCAGCTGTCTCGCGGCTGAGGAACCTAACAAGTTCTGCCCCTGTGTAAGTAAGTTATTCTGAGAGGAAGCAGTTTCTTGATTAGAAGTTCTTCCTTTCGTGGATTACGTATCCCGCTTGACCTGACTGCTTGGCCATCGATCATTTGCATTGTCGATTTATTCTGTCGTCAAAACAAGCGTTAAACGGTATGGTGAAATGATGCAAACTGAACATTGCAAATTGTAAAAGAAGATTTTGAGGTGCTACTTATTTGATGCAGTATACAAGCGATCTCTAACGCTTTTGCTTTGTTGAATCATCAATAAAAATTGAATTAAGTGAAGGCTTATCAACGCTATCCGTGGATGTCTTTCAGTTTATTTGCATAATCGTCTATCCATTTATTTCCTATACCGCAACCGTCTTCCAGGATACATTCTTCCCGGCGTAGGTACCCGTCTACCAGTGCCTCTATCTGTCTATGCGTTTATCCGTCTAACCAGTATCCATCTACCCCTCTAGCAGTAGATGTATCTGTCTGTCTCCCGTTCCCCGTCTACCCGTCTCCCCGTCTCTTCATCGCCGGCCTTATTTCGCTCTGTCTCCCCGTCTCCCCTATTCCACTTATCCATCTAATATCTATCCATCTATTCGTCTATCTCTCTAAACGATTATCCATCTATTTAATATCCATTTACTCCAGAGCGATCCGGTAATCTGTCCGTCCGTTTCCCGTCTGCCTGTTCGCTCCGTCTCCCGTCTACCCGTCTTCCCGTCTTCCCGCCGCCGGCCCCATCTCGCGGTCAGATGAAGGTGCCGGGGACGTTTATTATCCCAGCCGACGAGAGAATGGCGCGCATGTTTCAAAAAGCGACGCCCGGCGCGCGCCGTGACGTCATCGTTAACGAGCGGGCGCCGCGAACGGAATGAGACACAGCGGCGGCATTGACGGCGCGCCGGCAAAGTTTGGACTCCTAACGAGACGGCGGCGCGGCCGTTTGTTTTCGTTCGCCGAGCGGTGGCCGGCGCGCTTTGGGCGTCGACAGTAACGACGCACGCGGCGAAACAAACCGGCCCGAGAACAGTGGACGCCAGCAGGCGCTGTTTGGGAGCCGCGTGCCGCCGACACCGCCCGCTGAGAGGCGCGCTTTTGTAGGCCGGCCGGGCGGCCCCGTGCGCCGCGCGCCGACGGAGACTTTGGTGGCGACGCTCCTACCTGAGGGCGAGGCTCTGTGTGGAGGGGAGGAGTCGACCTAGATGTCAGTTTCACGCTAGATTTAGCAGAATTAGTGGGGTAGGTGCCTACAGTTGCCTACAGGTCTGAAGGAAGTGATGGACCTTAACCCGCGCACCGACGGGGGGCGGATATCCGCCCCCCCCCTGAGGTTTTTCGCGGATAGCGGGAAAACCGCGGCGCGTAGCGCCGCGAAATTTGGTATGACTATTCTCTCATCAATTTTACACATGGTGTGCAAGTTTGAACCTCCTAACTTTTAAGGTCAGGTCACCAGGTCACTTTGAATGACCCAACCTCAAGTCACTTTTTTGCAACTTTGTCACCGTGCCAGAGCTACAGTAGATGTCGGAGGCCTTTGAAAGTCGCAGGATGTTATTAGGTCATTAGTAGCTACAATTTGTATATCTCGGAATTTTGATGTCGGTGACCTAAGGTCAGGTCAATTTCGCGACCTCCCCATTATAAGTCAATGGGGGAAAAATCAACTCCCTGTTTTTACCACTAAAACGGGTCGGAATGGCCCCATATACCATACATGACTTCACATACGATCAACCTTCACTACCTTGAGGTCTGTTTTGCTGTTGGGCAGCTGTAAGGTCATGTGACGTCATCAAAGGTCACCAAAGGTTTTTTGCCAATAACTCCTTACAGGAACAAGATACAGCCGCGCGGATGGTCTCATTGTGTTCAGCTCGTCAAGACGCATCGAATGATATACATGATGACCTCGAGGTCACGTGACCTGAGGTCAACCTTTGACCTTGACCTTTCGAGGTCAACATATATACCATTCGATGTGGATTGACGAGAGGATCACGATGATGCCCTTAGTTTGTTCCTATCTTGACTACTTCGAAAGTTATTCGAGAAAAACCCTCTCCATATCTAGCGCCGCCATTTTGACTTTTTCGACCCCTGTGACGTCATCTTTGACCTGACCTGAAAATGACCTTAGTAAAAATTGTAGACCTTGTCCGTGCGTATCCGATGCCGTTTACCGCTTGTCGCTATCTTGCTTCGTTCTCGAGATCTCAGGGGGGGGGGCGGTCATCCGCCCCCCCCCCCCCGTCGGTACTAAGTTGGCGCAGACCCCCGTCGGTGCGCGGGTTAAAAACACTGCTGTTTATGAGAATTGCGAATGGAATGGGGAGCTGTTATCTACCCAGTTCCGGGATTTGAAAATTTTCCATTCTAAGTTAATGGTTGCTACAAGTTTGCCTCCTTTCATGCTTTGACTGAACGTCATTGTCGATATATGTAGATACGTAAGTCGTAGGCATGCCTTATACAATATGCACACAGTCGTACAGCACAAATGTTTTATTGCATCGAGATCGCTACAGCTCAGTACAGCCAGTGAGAACGGTCACGACTCACACAAATGTGACAAATTGCTCACGTGTAAAGCATTTAGGCATGTTTGTTCAGCTCCAAAGGCGGCCAGCCTAGCAATATTCCTGATGCATCTGTTTGGCACTTTGCTAAGAATCTGACAAGCATGTGGGCAATTAGCTTTGAAATTATATTTCTAGGATGCCTAAAAGACTAACACACTTTGCAGTCAGGCTCTCAATCATAATAATTCCGTGAGTCATAATCAAACATGGGGATTTTAATACCCGAGTAGGGGATATCAAGCAACACCAAAGGGAACGCGAATGCCACTTCACCGAAAAAGGGCAGACTCTCGCTTTCTTCCTCTGTCGTTTCTTCCCCCGCTTCTTCTCCGAAGGCCTGATACTGGAAGAATCCGTCTTTTGTTTGGTGTCCGGGGTGACTGTAGAATCCTGTCTCGAACGACGAGGCTTGTCGCCGGCTGCGGTGACCTCTGGGATGTGTCCGACCTCCAGCTGAGGGTCAAGGTCAGCATAGGTCATTATCAGGGTCAGGAGACCGTAGACTGATGGAAGCTATATCGACGTAATCTGCAAATCCATCCAACGTTAATTATTGATCATTTCGATCAAATTGCTCACGTGCATTAAAGTACCTACCTAAAACACTTGTTTGGCTGGAATGTTTTTTTTTGTGTACGCTGCTCTTTATATTTATCTAAGTTTCTTTTCTTTCTTTCTTTTTTAGAAAACTGGATGCCTATTTGTTCTCCGTATGTCAATGAGATATTGGCTACACTTAGTTCTTCTAATAATGAAAATAATTTTAGCGACATAAAATATTGCTCATTCCAATAAAGCAATTAATGTGTAGGTAATGTTTTGCAATTTTACTCTAAATTCGGAAGTTCTCTAATTTTTCTGCGGCACCTCGATAGCCGAAAGGGCAAACAGTCTGTAAGGTGTTTATAGCGACAATGGCCCAATTGTTCTCCGCTAAACATACAGGGCTCTTTTGCAGTCGTAAAATTCCCGTTTCGGGACAGCGTACAGTTGAAGTCGGTGTTCCGTCGGCCGTTAACAAAACAATAGAACGCGTCCAAACAATTATGGTGTTGAATACACGTCGTTAAATGTGGAACGTCTGCCTCCGATCTTGTGAGTGTTTGGTTTATAAATACGGCAGTAAATGTTACGAGGATGAATAAGGCTCGCATACTGCAATGCACAATGCAATTGCACACAAACCGAATAGAAATCCTCCGATTTACTTTTCTTACTCCATCGATCTGTCCATTCGAAATCACGGTTAAAATGGCTTTATACGATTCAATAAGCATACCAATAGGCATCTAAACGTTCGTTTATCAATTAATGCAGCAAAACCCCGCATTTGCCACATTGTTCCTTGCAAAATATATCATTAACTTTCCATATTAACTCCATCCCCCGTCTGCATTAAACTCACGTCCCCCGTTGAACGCCACGGCGGAGAACAGCTCCACAAGCTGCTGCCACGGGTCCTCCCCTCCCGCCGTACCGCCGTGCCGTTCGTCCGCCGTACCGCCGCCGTACAGATAGTCGTACAGGTGGGAGCCGTTAGCGAACCGTGTCGCGGCCGGCGGTGTCAATGGGGAAGCTACCGGCCAAACGGCCACCGCCTGGGTAAGAGAGGAGGTAGGTGAGCACTGAGCACAGTGAAGGAAGTTATATGTTAAAAAAAGAATAAGATTTACGAAGGCATATATATTCAAGCGTTAAATGCATATTTTAATGTCTATGGCGATTACGAAGCTAATTATGTACGCAGGTTTATGCTTTATATTTAATTGTATACGATGCATACATATGTACACCCGTACACCGGTGAAGTTAACTTTCGCATAATTAAATTCTCATTTTTTGATGTTTCGAACCACCGAAGTGCCAAAACACATGTTGCATCGATATCTAACATTATCGTAACAACGACGATCTAATAAGTTTTTTTTTTCATCAGTGGACACAAGATCATATAACTATGAATATGAACTAGGTACCTATAGGTATAAAGTGAAAATGCGTAATAATTGTACGCAAACTACAATAAAAACATAATTCTTGCAATACGATTTGTAATTTTGTACACAATGAAACAAAAACTTCGGTTAGGTGACTTACCATCAGAATGCAGACCAAGGAGCACTTCAGTGTCACGTCCATCGCTGTTCACCGTCCAGCCCTGTCTGGTCCGTACCTGGGTGGCCTGAGACTCCTCCAGTCGTCTGTTTTCGGCTCCTATTTCGGACGGATTAACCCCGTTTCCGGGTGGTCGAATACCGAGCAGGGGTAGATCTGCAGACAGGGTGGGCGAGGGAGGGTCAAACGCGGAATAGATGACTGGGTGAGATAGCATGGGAGCTCGTTATTTATGCGTCTTTAAAGTCGACTCATGCGTGCCTTCCTGTTGTACCAGTACCGTCTGTGTCCGAAGTGTTGGCAAGTAGGTAGTGTTTTCAAGAGCTTTTCCTTTTTACTTTTTTCGACTGGTTCCATTATTAGTTATTACACTACTGAACTTACCAATAGCTTCGATTTGATTATTCGTTAGTTGACTATAGCCTCCGCATTATGACCGTGTGACCTGGATGTAACCTGGATGTGACCTTGGTGTGACCTGGGTGTGTCCTGGATGAGGCTGAGGATGAGTGACCTCTCCCCGGGCCATTGAAACACTCCCGTCTCGACAGGGGAGGCTCACCCAGTAAACGCGCGCCAACAGGTGGTCGACCCAGTCCGATGCATCAAATGGCAGTCTCTTTCTTATCAATAATACCCTCGCTCCACGATCTCATCAATCCTAAGCATGCCAGTAATTACGCTGTCATGAATTTTAACCATTTATGACATACCTGATACCTGATACCTGATATTTGGGGATCATTGAAGGCACTAGGATTGCCCGGTGGATCCGTCGTAGAGAGCTCGGGTAGCATTAACAGTCTTATCTATTGTGGAGCTATGTTGCATGTTCGATGCATGTTCAGCATATCTATGCTGAACATGCATCGTTCTGCCTCCAAGCGCTTACTGCAGGTCACATCCTGCCTGCCCGCTTAAACGGCGGTTGTTGGAATCGCCACTCGGACGTACCTAAATATATTTGTATTTTTATCCCGCAGCCGCTCGTAAATTGGGTTCCGGTGTAACAACACCAGCGTCCAGCATAGCACCAACATAGAGCACAGGGCTATCGGATGATGAGAGGCAAAACATTGGTCTGAGTCACCTCATGTGCCGTCGCCGTTTATTCTGTCCCAAGGGACATCCGATTACTGAGCTGCGCTGAGGGTCACCCAGGAGGGAGTTCCCCCAGTTCGATCCCGGCATGTCACATGACCGTCCATGGCATCCAACCCGGGGGCGCAGCATGAGGTGGAAGGAATGGCCAAGATTATTGTAAATACAGAGGCTGCTAACTTTGGAATTTACTGTCTGAGCATCAGAATGAGGCGTTAGGTTCGATTCCGGTGCATACCTGATACCTACCAATCCCGTGCAATAGAGAACAAGTAGTGTGGCTAATAAGTCCTTGCATGGTGCTGCCACCTACAAAAGATACCTGAATCTGTCTACTTCGTAGTGCTGCCATCTGTAAAGTGCATGTGTCCTAGCCAGTACTAGCTCTCTCAATGCTCGCTAGATGGCAGAATATGCATGATTGATCAATAACTTGCCTTATTTCCGACCAGTCAATTAATAATTTCAGTTTAATATTGGTAAAACATGTGAGAATAAACGCTAAGGCTTGTACTCTGAGGATTAAAATACAGCATGAATCTGGCAGAGCCCCTTTTATTTTATAGCCTGAGAACGCCACTGTCAAAAATCAGCTGACCGCACTCCACAGTCAGCTGTTGCTGCCAGCTTTGCGCTTTTGTTGACATTCTCGTCAGTCGTGTTTCTCTCTTGGGACGTGGAAGGTCCGCGCTCGCGTGTCGCGTTTGGGAACGGGGCGTAGGAAGGGAGGGTGTCTTAGTCAGACTAAGGGATTGTCACAGTCTTGATGCTGGTTTTAGTGGTGTCTATAGCTTTGTAGCTGCTAAGAAAGACAGGTAAATGGAGCATTTGCGGTGTTATCTCAATCTCGATGTTTAGTTCATGGGTCATTGGGTGATAGGCTTAGAGTGACTTTTAATGACCAACAATATCTTACACCATAATCTATTGTTATGTGTGATAAGTGGTGCTCGAATTTTCCAGGGCTTTTGCTTCAGCTTTTTTTTCAGCCATGTCAATATTGGTCTTTGACAAAACCTTTGTCAATTTGTATCAACAATGTGAATGTCAGTGGCGTTTTTCAAGCCCCCTATGCATTGTTGTGTGTTCCGAAATAAGGCTTGACATATTGTTCTCCTATTGCAGGTGATGGGCTCAGTGTAGCTGAACTGAACATAGCTGCTGCTGTGCTCAGCCAATATGTCTGTCCTTCAGAAGAAACATCCCCTGAAGACCCTGAACGGCAATCGGCTGCTGGCGGCCTATGGAAGCCTGTCACTACGCCCCAACAATGGTCAGTCAATGCTCTTATCAGCTAGCTGTCTATCCTCTTCTCTAGAGTATTCCCTCTAAGTCAATCTGACATTCAATCATGCCTACACATTATCAGCTCAACAATTTGTCAGGAGCTGCCCAGTAGTTCACACCTCTTTGGGCTTTGCTCTCTTTGTGCAATGGCTTTCTGTTGAAATTTGTTGGCTTGCTGATTTCATACTCCATCTAGGTTCCACTGGACTGCCTGTCCAGACCGTCCATTCGGCAGTGGGCCCACGGACATGTTTCGTCACGTAACCAAGACACCGTGAATGGGCACCGTGCCCGCTAATGGCTCATTACGTGGCCATTGTTCTCCATTTCTGTGACGTTTTTCTCGGACAGCTGACGGATTGAACTGATTGTGGTCAGAGTAGGTGGACCATGCTCTGTGGAGCGAGTCAAAACGGCCACCGCGCCGTGAGGTTTCTGCTCGAATTAGTTCCGAATTGGGCCAACCGAACGCAACAATATACCATCATTGTTTTAGGGCCCTGCCGGCTGCCGGCTTGTGGTCCCTCTGTAAAACTTTGTGTGCAGGCTGCGACTGTGACAGGGCATGGCTGTGGGCTGAGGGCTTTGCTTTCAGCGGAGCCTAGCCGCCGAAATCGGACCGTTTGACCACAAACCGCAGTGGGCGTCTGCAGCCCGCAGGGGGCGGAGCGGTAGCTGCCCCTGGTCCGCCTCCGTGAGGGAATCGCACGCAAAGTTCGATACACTTCTCAGCTGATCCACGTAGATAACAGAGCCCGGCTGATTGGGGCACCTGTTTCGAGGCTAGATGTGTAGCAGTTTCCTCTAATGTTCGTCGAATAATATTGCCGTCGACGCGCATCTAAACCCCACGGGCTGGCCATCGACATTCGGCATGCTGCATGTTTAGGGTGGATAGCAGAACCAGACGTTTGATGCTGAGCTATCATTCATAACTCACCCATCGTCGTCACATCCGTACCGCTCCTCGCCGTGACGTGATATCGTGACGTGACGGTCGTTTTGTGATAGTCGGTCTGTGACGGTCGTTTTGTGATAGTCGGTCTGTGACGATCGTTTTGTACTGTCGCGATGACTTTTGCGAACAGCTGGAACTGACGGCGCGACATAGGACCACGTGGTGCTGACGTGGCGCTGGTAGGGGTTGTCCCTGCAGGTGGCGGATGGAAGGGGACGGAGGGGTGGGCGGGTGTCACATGATGACATCCAGAGCCCCCGTGTCATGTGTCAGATGGTGACACCCGTCAGGGAAAGGGTGCCGCTGAACTGGTGTGACATGAGGGTCAGAGGATGAACCCTGTAACCCCTCCCCCGGAATGTCGCAGACCCGAGTAACCCAATCGTCCTGTGTCAGTTGACACCACGTCTCGGAGCCGCGTCCGGTTCAAACGCTCTCTCCGGCGTCGTCAGTTGAGCGTCAAGTCAGCCTTTTCGTGAGTTCACCGTTCGATCGATTATCTGGTCACGAGCACGGACCACGTGATCAAACCCTTGTGTCGGCTTCACGTTCAGTCCGCCGTTTGCCGTTCCCGGGAATTGTCGTGATTCACGTCTGGCCCGGTCTGGCAGGAACTGGCCGGGCGCCGTGGCTGGCTGGACCGTCCCACCGGGCGCCGCTCGCAGCACGGAGCGGGTCGGTGGATGGCCGACTTTGGGCGCTGCGCGTCCGAGCGGCGTGTCTCCCCGGTGAATCACTGTCCGTGTTTTTGTGCCGGGACGTGGCGGCAGGATTGGTCACTGGTCAGCGGGGACGGCGAGACAGAAAAGTATGTATCTTACAGAGGAGAGTTTTTCTTGTTATTTTAGTTGTTTGTGATTAAAGTAACACAATCTGGCCTTATAAGTGGATTTTGGATGAGTTCCGGCTATTGGGTTCTTGGAGATTTCCGGCTATTTTTTGTTGAATGCAGACTTTGCGACCAGTATAATCCGTCAATGTGATAAGTGCGGACGGGTTTCATCCCGTCTGAGCCAATCTTACCGTCAAGGTCAGCAGATAAACACACTTCCCACACCCTGTTCGTGATGTCGGGACCGGCTGGGCAGCTCACACTCTGATCCAAAACAACGGCGGAGTGTGATCCGTATCAGCTATCCCACGAAACTGGTGGGAAAAGCTGGATGCAGATGACATCAGAGACCTATCCTTCGGAGACAATCCGATCCTGCAGTTGTTTGAAAATGACGTCATGATATTATGGCGTCATGCTGCTAATGCACGTTTCGATCACTTTGTTTTCATTTCGTCACCATAAGGTCTAGAGACCAAACACACTGGCTTATCACACGCTCCGCTGTGGTGTTGTGTCCCGTCGGGCGATGGTCCTTATCGCTGCGGGCACAGGGCAGCAAGGACGGCCTTGTTGTGTTCAGGCGACCCTTGAACCTTACGCCATAGCTGTTGGCAATGGTGGTGAACGACGATAGACTGCGATAAATGCATACGTCTGAGCATATACAGCAGAGCTGGGCGGTGACCTTTCAGGCTGGGTTTTTCTCTCCATTGTGAACCATGCCAATCACTGCAGGTTTTTTTGCCGCCCCCTTCGCCCATCCCCGCTCCGACAGCTTCCCGTCGACAGCTGACTGTACCAACATGGCTTCCTCCCTCCGGCCCCGCTACCTCTCGACCCGTGTCTAACAGACCCGTGGCCTCTCGAACCCACCCTTGTCCTCTCCGGACCTCTCGACCCGCGTCGTTCCATACCACGTGTAGTGTATCTTCCTAGTCGTGTCCATCCTTATCCGTCCTTATCTGGACGCAGGATACCCCGGCACGACCCAGCCTTGACGGCATGCTGGACTGTGCCCGCGGGCCGGGAGGCGCATAGCAGGCTTAGAGAGCCGCCAGTCGCCCAAGGCTGCTCCTATTGTATTTACCGGCCGGATGGGAGTGATGTGTGGCTGTCCCGGCCCAGCTCTGCCAGGACTGCCGCGCTGTGATTTGGTCCGCTGTGCTTTGGTCCGCTGTGATTGACCAAGGTCAAGGTTTCCGTTGATAGTTGGTTTGTATTTTGATTTGTAAATCACCATCTGATTCGCACAGAAGGAAACAAATCATTAGCCTTCACAGATGGGAGATCTCCATCTTCTCATAGTTAGCAAGTCTTCCGGGTGATTTTGGTTACCCGGCCATTTGTGGTAGAGCCGTGCTACGTAACTGACGCTTAACCTTCCACGGCGGAACACCGCCAGCCAGGCGGAGACTGCGCAGTGGCGACAGCCCGGATCGTGCCAATGCACTTCATGCTTCAGAACATGTGACAGACTTGGTGTTCACTGAAGCAGCCTGCTTGCATGATTGCAGTGCCGTCTGGAACAATGCTGAGGTAACGTTTCCTCACGATGTTGAAAACAGACCGAACTCTCTCTTGAAAGTTTCTTGGAGTTTAGAGTTTGTTCCCGTTTTAGTCGTGCTTCATCGGAGGATTACATCAGAGTGCAATCATCCGCATTGTTGGCTCATTTCAATGGCCGCAAACACAGAAGCTATTTGGAAAAGCTTACCTCATCGTGAGTGTGGGCTGTTCGTGGGTATTACTGAACTCCGGAGAAAGATGACTAGAACTTAGAAGCCACTGAGGATGCCAGATATGTTTAAATGGAACATCCTTGAACCCCGGGGGTCTTTGAGGGAATCTTGTATGTATTCCTGCCTGCCCTATGAGGTGTCCAATATTATGACCCTGAACTGGCCAAGTCAGCCGCTGACGGTGGAAGGCCGTCATACCACGCCCCGGGGTGACCGCCCCCGCCGCTGTGGCGGGCTCGTGGCGTCGCCAGCATTGATCAGCCCCGCCGGCCGGGAGGGGTGTCGTTACTGACACGTGTCACCCTCAGACCACCGTGTGACGTCACCAGCAGGGGTCGTGACGTCAGCTGGGGGTGCGAGGAACGGACTGACCACTGACCGCGCCCATGACGTATCACTGACGGCACTGACCGCTCCCTGGCCCCTTCTTCAGCTGTTTCAAAACAATATCTAAAACAACCGTCTACCGGACTATCGGTCATTTTCCGCTATCTGCCATCTCCTGTGTGACCCAGAGTGCTCTCGGATGGAACCTCTCGAGCTGCAGAGCGGTTTCGGAGAGAGGACCGAGTATGACAATCTCTACGGTAGGTACCGTGAGCTATTTCTCTACCTCCTTGCATCACATGCCCCTCGTGGCCAGTGCTCGTCACTGTTTGGAAGTATCGACCCGACCACTCCCTTTCCTTCCGGCAATGCGCTGCACTGTTTGGACAAAGCCGACAAATGAATTCTCTGCACGGCTCCGTCGAGAATCAATGCCAGCGGCTATTTTCGCTGACTGGCCGCGATTTAGCGTGCTGTGTCGATAATCGATCATGGTTTTGACGCCAAGGTGGCCATGGGAGTAGTCATTTTGGGTTTTATGACGGCTGCTAAGGGTGGGATCTTATGATGCCTACCATCAGGCAGGGAAGCGCTGTCTTTGGATGACTGAACCGGAGCGTCACCATATGGAGCCGTGGTGACGGCTGGGAACAAACACCAGCTCGTGCGTGACACTCCTTTGTTTGATGTGGGTGGACTCGAATGCCAGTGTCGTGTCGATCTCAATTCTACGCGCTCCGTCCGTCCGGCCGCCTTTTGGAACCTCTGGGGATGTTTTATTCATCAAATATCTACCTCTCTTCAGATTATAACCGTACCGGCGCATAATGAGATCCATTCCAATAATGAACGCCTTAATAACGCACTTGACCCGGTACCGCTTGGCCTAAGGTCCGGCGGCGCCTTATATAAGGATCGCCAGGGTAATGCCTTATAAAACCCTCACGGAAGTGTATGATGATCAGAGTGAGTCTTTGTCTGATTTGACGACGCCAATTTTGCCTCATTTGGTGTTCACAGAGTAGTGCGTTATATAATAAATCTCAATTTTGCGACCGTCTCGTGTTACCGAAATAAGTTACTTTGTAGACTAAGCTTGATTCCTTTGGAGCAGGAATCGTTTTTCTTTAGGGTAGAACCTGAATCGCCGATATTAATTGGAGCGTGAATCGATTTGGATCATTGGCTTATTCCAGCCTTTGTTGACTGATTCCGCGTCCGGATCCAGCTCGTTTGTGTAAACGATATCGAGTCAGCTCTAATTTCTTTTCCCGTGCAACCTAGCTTACTTCTGACAGGAGTTTACCTAACGGCAACATGAGCTCCCAGAGAAATGTCTTTTTTTCTTTCATGCGCCTCTCGTCAATTAGGCTTATTGTGATTTCCAATTGGTATCATTATGTCGGGAAATATCCCATTTTGCGTACCCACAGTGTACAATTGTACAACTATAATGAGTGAACATCCGTGAGTGCCTTGGTGTCATGTTTGGGTCGTGGATTCTGTTTGTGCTGACGATTGACGTACGAAGTGTAGTGTCGTACAATGACGATACGACCCGTATCACGAGTGCACGGCCCGTATCACGGCGAGTGCACCGACTCTCACATGTGAGCGCTGAAGGACGCGGGACTGCCGCGACATTGAGCGGTGTATGATAACACCTCCCACGCGGCACGGCACACCGTAAGTGCTGCTCCGTCGCTTGCACGGTGCATAACGGTCCGTGGCTGTTTTCCGTATTGGTCTGGCACGAGAAATTGACACGAGTTTGTTGTTTGCCGTGCAGTTTATTTTTGTATGAAGCGAGGCCATGCACGAGTAAAACAAAGGGAGTGATAATCACCCGTACTTGGAATGGAAACGACATGCCACAATGGCAGCCTTATTTTGGACTTCACGGGTCACCTTGCGGCTTGCCAAAATATTTTCCATTGTGTTGCTGCCCGTCTGCCATGCTGCCGAATCTGGCCTCTAGTTTGGAAAACTCTGAACAAAGACTTCAGCAAACTCCTGAACATCATTCAAGGCTGAACTTGAATGACTGACCCAGAACTGTTCTGACACGCGATCTGAAAGTTATTGAGCTTGATCGGTTCTTATTGGAACCACAAATATCCCCAGAATCTCGTCTCCCAGTTTCGTTGCTGAACCAATGAAATAGTGCGACCGTTGCGGTTTGGCGAACCTCCAAACACTGACGACTAACACAGCTGCTCGCTAATGCCGTGTCCGAAATAAACAAACATCGGTGCCGAAACCCGGGATGGCTGCCACTCGGCAGTTTGGCAGGCTGTGTGTGGGGCAGCACCTCTCTCCAACCGGAGAGAGGAGCGGAGACCTGCCGTCTTTGTCTGAGGTTTGCCGCTGGGAGAGGGCGATAATGAGATCTCAACCGCTGAACTCAGCAGTCGAGTCGGTCGCTCGGGGGCCGCAGAGAACCCAGAGTGGCAGCCACTCTCCAGAGGCTGCCGTAAATCACAAGTTCGGTGATACTCTCCGGCTTAATCTGGGGTTATTTCCGACTGGAACCAGGTGAGCCGGTTTTATCACGACCGTAAAGTGGTTGGGAAGTCCCAGACGATGAGAATCAGACCTCCTGGACCAGAAGTGAGCAGTCTTCAGGCCAGGACCTACTCGTGCGATCCTTGATTCATGAGTGTCAGTGTGGCTCTCAGACTCCTAATGACCAAGTCTCTCCGGATCTCGATCATTCTCCGGCCGGCCCGGACGGTGGCCGCACTGCCCCACCGGCGGCGTGCCGTGGCGCACCACGTTCGCCGCCGTGCGCCGCGATCAATACACGGCCCCGCTGTGACGTCACGGGCCGTGCGGGGCCACCGCCGCCGGCCGGGGGTGTGGTGTTTGTGTGTGGGGAGAGGCGGCTCTGCAGCGGCGACGGTGCCAGACCGCGAGACGACGCTCGCCAGAGACGAACTCGGCGCGATGTTTATAGTCAGAGAGGAACGCCCCGGGGTGAAAATGGGCCGCTCCGGTTACATGTTTATATGACTGGCGACGAGGCTGCCCGCTGCAGTGGGCTCCAGATGCCCAGTGTTGTGACATCTCCTGCTGAGCGATATGAGCTCTGATCGGCACACGTGGCGATAAACGGAGGTCAAATGTGCCACGTGAAGCAGATCATAAACCACAGGGGTAGTTTGTATGATGGACCGTGAATTACACAATGCGTTTACGATCGATTTGTGTGATTGATGGTCTAGTTGGGGCCTCATTGGGGCTCTGTGGTAATGTCTCTGTTCCTGGGGAGCCATCCGTGACCGTATTATCGAGGAAACGCAGAACGCGGAGCTCATCTGGCACGAACTGCGTGTGATGAGAGAGCGAGGGAGAGGAGATAGAGAGAGAGAGAGAGAGAGAGAGAGAGAGAGAGAGAGAGAGAGAGAGAGAGAGAGAGAGAGAGAGAGAGAGAGAGAGAGAGAGAGAGAGAGAGAGAGAGAGAGAGAGAGCGAGAGAGCGAGAGAGCGAGAGAGAGGGAGAGAGAGAGAGAGGGGAGGGAAAGGAGATATGTGGCGGAGCTGGTGACATCCAGACCCCCGCACCCCATCTCATTTGTTCGCCTCTATCTTATCTATGCTCTTCATCTATTTCTTTTATCTGTTCTTTGGCCCGCATCCATCGCCACTGGTCCTTTTCTCTTCTTCTCCTTCCCCTTCTTTGTTACGCTCCACGCCGTTCCTTCCGTTCCCTATTCTGTTTTGTCTGTCTCCTTTCTCCTCCATACGTGTGAGCGCTGCGTCACGGAGTGGGTTGTTTTGTCAGCCGGACGTGACAACTGGCTGGACACCGTCCGTCTGTTGGGACTGGCGCCAGAGAGTTATCATTGCTGGAACTACCGATTGGTGATCTGGAACCGTTGGGCGTGCTCCTGGAAGCCGAAGCTGCCCTCTGCTCTTTTGCAGCAATGGCGAGTCAGCCTGTCAATTCGTATTCAGCATTGATCGGGTCTCTGAGTTTTATACCGACCGGGCGGGGCGTGACTCTAGAGCTCAGCGTGCGACGGCACTGATTTTGGTGGCCGGCCCGCTCTCAATGTGGGGCCTGTTTTGGGCGGTGTGAGGTTAGGGAGGTTGGAGCGGTGGACAGCGTTCGACTTACCCCGCAGCTGATCGTCAGTCTCTCGGCATTGCACCACGATTTCCATCCAAATGACAGTCCGTCCAATTAATCCAAATGTGTCAGTCAGGGGAACGCTCCATCATACGCAGTTGCACCAGCCTGTCCAGTGTCCATCCCTCACCCACAGTTGCGCAGTCCATCTATCCGTCACCCACACATGTGCTAGTCCGTCCAGGGGTGCCGTCCACCGCCCGCAGTTGCATCCGTCTATCCATCTGTTATCCACCCAAATGCGCTGTCCAGGGGCGCGGTCCGTCACCCGCGGCTGCGCCGCCCGGTCAGTGGTACTGTCCTCGTCCAGCGACCTGTGACGCCGCCAATCAGTGGACCCATCTGCCCAAACTGCCGGGGTTGGACCGTATACCGCCCCGCCCCTTTGTCCGACCCTCTGTCGAGCTATGTCCGCCCCGAGTATGTTCTGTTCTGTTCTCTGCTGGGAAATGTCTCTCCACCCGCCTGTCACACTACTCTGTCAGGGTCTTCGCCACTCTCTCTGACATCAGACATGTCCGGTTCTGTCCAGGGTAACATGGGCCGACCCGGCCTGTCATGTCTATCTGTTTCTGTCCACTCCTGTGTGTCCGGCATGTCCAATCCTCTCCTCTGTCCAGCCCTGTCCAGTCGGCTCCTCCCCTTCTCTCCCGGCGTCGGCTGACCTCTCCACGGAACCGATCATTATCCCGTGTTGTCGGTCGCCGTCCGCCCACCGCCCGCCGCTGAGCCTTCTCCGACACGGGCCGTACCCCGGATCCAGCCCTTTGGTCCGTCCCAGCGAGCGGTGAAATCGGGCCGTGATCCGGGGACGCGGAGTGGGATTAGCCGGGCTGACCCCACCGCCGGCGCCGGCCCATTCTACCCTGGGTAAACGGGTATTGTTGGGTGGGAATACGTAATAACAGTGGCGGCTCCCGCGACGGCGGTGGTGGGATTGATGGCAAGATTACCGACTTCTTACTCAGGCGAGAGAGTGGGCACGGAAGTGATTGTTTGCGGTGGTTATGTGGTCAGCCGTCGGTGAGGAAATTACAAATGAAAGTCGCCAATGATCACACCGTCGGACCACTGGGAACTGGGGGACGGGTTCCGATTCCGTGTGACACCCTGGAACCGTGAGACACCGCGGGCTCGGTAAGACACCCCGGGTTCTGTGAGACACCTCCGGTGGCCGCGGGGCGGTCCTACTGACCCACCAACCCAGCTGGCTCGGACTGTA
Organism: Amphibalanus amphitrite; assembly: GCF_019059575.1. Lineage (NCBI taxonomy): Eukaryota > Metazoa > Arthropoda > Thecostraca > Balanomorpha > Balanidae > Amphibalanus > Amphibalanus amphitrite. The sequence continues at coordinate 37,202 of NW_024882731.1, read as the reverse complement.
CCGGAGCCGCCCCCGACCGGCGAGCAGTGGGCCAGCCCGTTAGGTTCTGCAGCCTGCTGCCCGCCCGCTGCTATACCGTTCGTACCGGACGGTGGATAGGCCGCCGTCTGGCCGCTGGGACGTGCCGTGACGTAACGCTTGCCGGGTTGTGTTTTGCTGGGCTGATCGACAGTCAGCTGACGATAGAGCTAAGTTGGTCACGGACCGGTCCATGACCCATCGCCGGTCACCGTGGCTTCAATCAGTTACCGTGACCTCAGTCGGAGGTCACCGTGAGCTCTGCAAGGGGTGGTCACGGCGAAGGGGGATGCGTATGGCGGTGCTTGGAGTGCCGAGGTCGCTCATACTGAGAAAGGAGAGTAGAGACTAGAGAGCCAGGCACTAATGTTTGCTATTGGCATGCCTTCTTTCGTCATTTGTTCTAGAAGTGACTGATTTTCGTATGCATGCCTTTTTCTAACCACGGTGCTCTAATTTGGTTCTGATCTTAGAACTCCCCTCTGATGGCTCCAAATGTGGAACTAATCACTCAGCTCCCTGCCTTAATTATTCCTGCCCGATGACTTCCACCCCAGTCCACCCAGCTCTTCCGCCGGCCGTTGACGGGCTGTCACGCGCCGCTGGCTCGGCGTTGCACCTCCCGCTGTGACGGTAGCGTGACGGAGCGTGACACGACCGGAGGCAGCGGCCGGGCGCCCTGCGTGGGTCCGCCCAGGGAGGGTAGCACTCGAGGGTAGGACTGGAGGGTAAGACTCGGAGTGGCTATAGACGAGCAGTGTCGGTAGCAGCGTCCGACAGACATCCGGGAGTAATGATGGAAGGGGAGGGGAGCTCGTGAACCGTGACTCCCTGCGTAGGTGCCGCGTGGGGAAGCCAAACTACGGTCACGCTCCACGTACCACGTGCCACGTGAGGGTGCATCGTCTGACGACACGTGTCTACGTGCCTCCGTGGCGTCTCGCGTGGACTGATTTCACACCTGAGATATCGGGCGTGTTTTGTCGCTGAACAATGCCTGCCTTATCAGAGGAGGGAGGGGAGTAGGTATGCAGCCGTCCGGGTGTGATATATCGCTCTCATGTGCGGCTCGCCAGTCGTGCCGGCTAGTCACGACTGTGGTCTGACCTTGACTCGAGGACTCGAGGTCTCGGTCCGGCTGGGCGTTTGTAATGCGCCTGCCAAACCTCTCAGCATGCTTATGTCTGAAGGTGTCTGTTTAGGCATGTTGCCGTCCATTTAAGTGGTCAATCTTCCGGATCACAGTGTCTTGTGTTGGCAGTCTTCTCACGTATCACTGCTCAGTGTTATCAGTGAGCTCAGTTCGTGATTTCCGGTTCAATAATTTTAATCTAAATTTCCCGGATACGATCAATTTAGTCATTGATAACCGCTATGATTGTCTACTATCCACACCTGTTTTCAATCGTTTTCCGTTTCCATAAGTCCTCTGTTCACAGTGAAATTGTTGATTACACATCCGTCGCCGTCACCGGTTATCCTTCCCTCCCTTTCCGCTCTTCTCGTACGTGACCGGATCTCTTGGGTGGGCTTGGCCTCTATGTAAGCATCGTCTGGGTGTTGCGGGAAAGTCGGAACCAATTGAGGTTCAGGGATGATCCGTTTCACCACAATCATGCTTGATCTTCGAATGTTTACATTACTAATGCCCGTCGTTCAAGTGTGAGGAAGGAATCACTGTCATTATTGAGTAGGTCGAGAGCCAAGACTGATCCAAAATGCACTTCATTTGAATGACTGAGTGACAAAACAACTCTTCACGAATCATACTGGGTGTCTATCACGGGCGATAAGAACATTTATAACGTCCTTCCCTGGCTCAATTTGATACCACAATCGTCCCAGCTGTATTTGAAGATATGTTTGGCAATGATAGCGGGGAGTTTCTACTTCTCTGTTCGGTATCATTATCACATTCCTGTTTGAATCACGCATGTTTTGTTTTATCTGTCTGGAATGAAATATTGATATGCCCAATCAGTGCTGATTTTGTGATTCAGGGTCGAAGCCCGTCTATGACCGGTATTTAGTCTGAACAAAGACCTTCCTCCGCCGGCGCTGGAGGTCATTTGACCCACGCACTGTCCTCGGTACCCATTCATTAACTGTTCGGTGGAATCGACTGCGGGGTCAGAGGAGCCTGCTTATTATCGAATTACGATTCAGCCCTATACGAGTAAGAAGGCAGCAGGTTATTCTTACATTTTCGATTTCTATTTATTTATTTATGGTTGTCTTTTCTTGAAACAATGTCGAATGTTCCGACCTATTTCGCGGTGTCATGGAAGCCGTGATTACGATGTGAGTAAATTCCCTTGACATATAACTGCAACATTTCTGTTTCTCCTTCTGGTAATCCCTGATGCATAATTAGATTAAGAAGTCCCGGTGTCTGAACCCTCGGCATTCTCACGCCATTAAAAACGATCAATAAAACTTGTAGCCTTTCGCCGCGCGGTAAGAGGAAAAAGTTGCGTACGGCACGCTGCTATGGGCCGCTCACTAAGACGTTCTCACGGTTGTAAAACCGTCAGGGGAAGCTGTAAAATCTCCACCGTATCCGTGACGCCTGTGATACTCGGCTCTGCTGCTGCCGGAGCCGTAGTGACAGTAAAAATTCACGGACGCAGAGCGGCTATCTCTGCCTGCGGTTGCAGTGGTGTCGGGGTGGAGGCCCATTCCAAGATAGGTACCCACTCAGCTGTGCCGGTTTGGCCGTCCGGTCTCTGACATACGCTCCGCTCCGTCTCAGCCTCAACCCTGCTGCTGTCGCTGTCAGAGGTCGTACCCGGCCCGGTCAGCTGATCGTCCAGCCTCCACCGTCTCCTGCCTGCGGCGGCGGCGGCGGCAGCCCACAGAGCGGCCCCGCTCCTTTTTGTGCACCGGCCGCGGGGGCGTCAGCAGGCACTGCCGGCCAGTTTGGGTCACCTTCCCAGCGGGAGGCCTCCCCGCGGCCCCACCGGACCTCCCGCGTCGGTGGGGTGCCCCGGCGGCCCCCAGCGCCGACCCCGCCCGCCGCAGTCGTACTCCACTCCGGCCCGTCCCAGGCCCGTCCGAGGCCTGTCAAATAACTGCCGGTGTGCCTTTGAAGGCTAATACGCCTCCCGTGTCAGCCCTCAGCTTCCGCGTTCCCAGCTGCTCGGAGAGCTCTCCCGGTGACCCTTTGACGGACCTCAGAGGCCGACCGACTGCCGGTCGCCCTCTGGCGGCTCCCAGACCCAGCTGGGCCGTCTGGGATCGCTGCGGTCGTGGAGGTTGACCTCTGACCGCAGACGGGCCCCGGGTCACCCGAGGTCGGCTCGTCAAACCGTCTGCGCCGCGTGAAGTGCGTCTGAACATGCGTGCTGGCGGTGATCAGACCACAATATCCCCGGATGGAAACTGGCCCCAGTATCTCCCCCGAAAGGATGGCGGGCCGGGCAGGAGTGGGCTTGAGGCGCTGAGCTCAGTGGTCTCGTTTCTCGGGGAAACGGAACGCTGCCAACTTCTGCCCCGCAGCTTGACTGCACACTGCCGAAGCCGGTCTTTCGTGGGTTTTCTGCTCGTCTGATGCTCGGCTAGCTGAGAAGATCATCAGAGATAATGTGTGTCTTGTACAGGCTTATGTGTGACGTTTTCAATATCCAGTTCCTCATGAGGGAAGATTAACAATGAGCTAACGGACCACCCGGACTTTTAAATTAACACGCACTTCCTTAGAACTTCGCTGAATGTGAGCTCCGCGTCTGTGACGAAAGCGATAACCATTGTGACGATAGACTCCTGACGCAGGTGGCAGACCTTTGATAGGCTCTCAAATGTGAGGCGTTTGACGTCTCTTTTCATGGCCGCCCTCCCCCGGTTTTCGCTCGCCTCCTTTCAGGTGGCACCCGTTCGGTATCGTTTGAGTGCGATCGTGTCCAGGCGTGTGGTGTGTTGTTACCTCTCCGCTGTGGATAGGGACGTGTTGACGCCGCTCGGAGTCTGTCGGCCCTTTGTTATCGAGGGCCGGCCGGCGGCTGCCCGCCGCGCGCGGGCGCCGGTCAGTGGCGGCCGCCCGGCGCCCGCGGCGCCGTCCATTGTCGGCGGGCGCCGATGGGCGCCGCTCAGCTGCGATGCGGGCCCCGGGGCGCCCCGACCGCCGCCCTCAGCCCGGCCCGGCCCTGCCCGGCCCTGCCCAGGCGGGCGTGCGGGCGTGCGGGCGTGCGGGCCGGAGCGGCCGACGGCCTGTGACCCAGTTCCCCACCCGGCGGGGCGGCGGCGCGGCGCGTTTGTGTCATCTGCGCCACGCTGGCCGCGCCGCCGATAGTGCACGCGCTGCACGTGCTCTGCACAGCGTGCACGGCCCGGCGGCCGCGCTGACCCGCCGACCCCCTGCGCCGACCAGCCAGCCTTGGACGCAGCTTCTGTGACCGATCACTGACGCAGAGGCGCGCGCAGGCGGCGGGGAAGGGCAATCACGACTGCTCAGCGCTCGTGACTGGAGGTCGAGCTGGGCACCGTCGGGAGAGAGCGTTCACAGACGCAGGTTTGGCCGCCTGGCGGACCCGAGTGGGGATCGGTATCGCTCGACCCACTGTCGAGTTCCCACGTGGCAATTTGTGCCCATTGAGCCATGAGGAGGCTCACGATTCGGTGGCTCGTTCGGAAGGTATCTTTTGTTCACTGATTCTATTGAAGTGTAGGTCTAGTCTGGCGGTTTAAAATTGGTGGCTGCTGGAATTCTCCCACAGTCGGCTAGGCTTGCGTTGCGACACAACCGTCTGCAGGAGTGTCGATTTCTGCGATGTGCCACCTCACAATCTCTCCAGTCATATTTTTCCGTCATCCTTTTCTGACGATCGTATCGTGATACACAGTAATCTCCTCGGAGACCCAACCGCAAATGACAAACCCTTCTCCCTTGAACCCCTTGTCTGGACCGCTCCCCACCTCTCATTTCATTGCATCACAGCTGGGGCTCGGTCGCCTCCGTGCCACCGCCGCCGCGACGGTGTGATTGCCTCCGTGGCCTTCGCGGGCGCGCCTCACTAGGCAGATAGCCGGCCGATGCACGCGAGCCGGGCGGAGCGGCGGCGGGCCGGCCGACCAGCTGACCGGACCGGCCGCCGCCGCCGCCGCCGGCAGGGCCTTCGCTGACGGTCCGCCGCGCCGGTCAGGCTCGCACCAGCCCACACCAGCTGAGGCGGGCCGGTCCGAGCACGATAGACCGACCGGCCGGCCGCCGGCGTGGAGCGGTCGCTCACGAAACCGGGCCAACGAACGCGCCAACTTCAAACTGGGAAAACTCCGCAACGGTGCCGGTGCTAGACACGGGACGGCGACGGCGTGGCGGGCGTTGAGCCGGAGTAGGCTGAGCGGCGGTAACGGGTGAGAACTGAGAAGGCACGCCGTCGGTTATTTGAGCCAATTGCGGCGCTCTGCACGGGTGTCGCGTGCGAGCGAGTCGGAAGTGAGCCGCTGCGAACGCGACCGTTCCGAGGCGGCCCGTCGGACACGCTCCAGCGGCGACGGCGTGGAGGACTCCCTCGGCAATTGTCGACAATTAGTGGCGCGGCGACGGCGCCGTCGGCGGCGGCGAGTTCCGGCGACGCGGCCCGCCGTGCTGCCGCTGGCGTCAGCTGGGGCGCCGGCACGCGTCATTGCCCGTGGGAGCGGTCTCCCCTACCTCGTGTGCCCTATAACGGCAGCGGCGGCTGAGCTCCGCTCGAAGCCGGGGCGCTGAGTGCCCTGGTTTTGTCATTATCCTGCGCGCCCGGCTGAGACAGCTGACGGAGCGACTGCGCGGCTGGTGTGTGTGCGGAAGGGAGCGCTGAGTCGAGGCGCTGCCGGTGCAGCAGCTGTCGGGCTCTAATGACGAGGGGTGTCTCGGCACGGGTACTGCCGGAGCGACCAGCTGCCGTGGCGCTGTAAGGACCCGGTGCATAGACTGGGAATGCGGAGGGGTGTAGGCAGTGCCGAACGGCTCGGCCAGGTGCAGTTGTGCTCGCCGACAGCAGGTGTTTCCCGTAGCCGTGCCCTGGCTGCCGACACGCGCGGTCCCAGCGGCGGGCGCTCCGGCTCGGTGGGAACTGCAGCACGGCCGGCCGGTTGGCCGCTAACCCCGTCCGCCGCCCACCGCCCGCCCGGCCGCACCACACTGGGGAGGCACACTTTTTGTCAGCAGCGGCGGCGGCGGCGGCGGCGGCGGTGGTGGCGGTGGCTTCTCGCCGACATTATCGCGTCAGCTGAGAGCGGCCGGCGCCGGCGGGTGGAGAGATAACTGGCCTGGACCGTCTGCTCGGGCGTGTCCCTCTGTGAGACGGTACGGCTCAGCGCGAGAGGGAGGGAGAGCTAGGGTACCAGAGGACGGCACAGAGGGGCGGGACACACAGCGAAACAGATGGCTCCACGGGGCGCGGGGGACGCTGAAATGTGACGGCGGGCCGCAATACCGACCCGCGCGCCGAGCTCATATATTACCGAGGGTCCAAAGGAGGCAGATGAATTCGGAACGCGCACGTGCATCGCCGGATCGGACCGGAGAAAGGGAGGTGATGATGGTGGGGAGAGCAGAGGAGCAGGGCAGAGGGGGAGCGGCGCCGGCCGGACGTGCCACACCAATTGGAGCCGAGCCGAGCTGAGCTCGACAGGGCCAGGGCCACACGGCATAGCTGGGACCATCATGAAACCTGCCACCCCGTAATTGTATCACCACCCACGCATAAAACACTGGCGTTTGGAGCCGCAAACTGCATCCCAGAGCCAGACGCCCCAGTCCGGCCGGCGCGGAGAAGTGTCTCACGGGTGCCGTGCCGCCGCCGCCCGGCGCTGCCCGGACCCGCGCCGCGCGCTGGCCGGTTTTGCAGACGGCGGCGGAGGCTCGGCGCGGCGCCGCCCTGCTTTCCGGGCCGGCTTTGTGGCGGCCCGCCGCACTGAATATGCGGCTAAGCGGCTCCGCTCGGCGTTTGATTCATAGCGAGCCGTCAGGATAAAGCACAGCGCCTGTCCTAAAAGCGGTGACGATGCGTGTTTGGTTTGGCCATTTTAGGGCAATGACGCTGTGTTTAACCTTGAACCGTCACGGCGGGCCGATATCTGACATGGAGAGAAACGAGAGAAAGAAAGATGTGTTAAAAACTAATCAACACGCCACGGATGATAGAAATGTCAGAACTGTGAGATGTTGGAAGATAAGGATAGCGATGGCGACGCCAAAAATGGGAGATCTGGCGGGCGATAGGCCATCTGTGGGAACGCCGAAACAAAAGACACAGCAGCGCAGATGTCATGAGTCTGTCTTTGGCTAAGGGCTTTGGGCAGACACATTCAGAAGGCTGGGGAGTCTGGGCTTACTACCAGCTATTGGAGAACGGGAGGCAATCAGGCACTTGTCCCGAGCGTTTTTTACCCAATGACCTCGCAGCGTGCAGACTTCCAATCAATGCGTGCACTTACTTTATCCCCATGTGTTGCGTGCCTGTGGCTGCACCGCTGCAGCGTTTCTTTACGTGGAGCGACATGACAGGCACTGATGGCGGGTCGCGTGCCTCAGCACGTGGGAGTGAGGTCTGGACTTGTGTCAAGGGGAACCCCGCTGTCAGGGGAACTCCGTCAGTCTGTGGTGCGGTGAAATCATGGGGTGGCCCCGCCCTTTCCACAACTCGAAGGACGAAGGGTAACTGCTTTTTACTGCTGTTTTTACCACTTTTTAATCTGAAGCTATCTGATTCTCTGGCAGATGATAGTTTGTAAATGGTGACTGCTGTCAACAAGCCATGAAAGAAACCGACTCTTCTGACGGATCCTTTCCAAATATAGATCCTCCACACCTCCAAATCTACCGTGATCATCCACACAATACGTACACTCCGCTCGGCTCACATTTTTGGCTTCCATGCTCCTACAGTTGTGCAGTCTGGCTGAATTTTAGCCACACTGGTCGTGTTTCTGCCATCTGCCTCACTCTCGACCCGTGGGAGACTGGCGTTACCGCGGTCATTTGGGACTGGAGCGTCCTGTCCTCGCCCGAACCTGGGCGTGGCTCCTCCGGCCAGTGTCTCCGCCGTGACCGAATCGCCCTTGAAAAACGACCAACGCCGTGAGAATCCGCGATCATGTCCGCAGTGGATCGCACGAAAAAGGTCCGGTGGTGCCTTGATGGTGGCTCGAGTCAGCTGGAAGGGAGGTTGACACAAAGGAAGCTCGGTGGAGGCTTGAGTTCTGTTCGAAACTGACTGGAAGCTGACTCGAAGGTGGTGACTTGCAATAGTCTTGCTAGCAGTTGGCAGCTCACTGACGGCAGTTGGCAGCTCTACTGCGGCAGTTGGCGGCTCCAGATCAGTGATCCGGCCGCGGCCGGGCGGTTCTCACGGTCATTTTCCGTGGCGTTCGACCGTGCCGGACGGAATTACCTGCGGTGCCTCCGCCGGAGCTGGATTTCAGCCGCGCCGGGCCGAGCTGCCGCTAACGGCTGGCGTTCCGATTCGGCGACTCCACGCCGGTGTCACAGACGAGCTCTGGTGGGTTTTGGTTCACGCCTCTGTGTTGCGTCTGGTTCTCACTCTGATGGGTTTTGGTTCACGCCTGGTGCTGCGTCTGGTTCTCACTTTTTGTCGAATTATGTGGGGCTCTTGTTATATTTACGCCTGATTGTAGGTGATTCCAGGCGGCATGCGGCACCTCTGATGTGGTCCAGAAGCGGTAACACACCGTCTGCCGCTGTTGAATGGTGGACCGAGGGAGCGCGGGGAGCGGGTTTTCCGTCCGGTACCGTCTGCACCCCGGGTACGCGGAACGTGCTGCAGCTTGTAGCCGCAGCGGTGGGGTGTGTCTGCCAGCCAGGTCTGCAGTCTGCCGGTGTGTAGAACCCGGCTGTGGCTCGCGGTCGGCGAATCACAGCCCACCGGTGACTGATGTTTTCCTCATGCCGGGGTCCGAGACGCTACAGGGGCGCCACATAGCCCGTTTGCAGCGGTCTGTGACCGTAGAGGAGGGAGGGGAAGTGCTGGCTGGGGAGAGGGAGGGGAGATGATGGTGCAGCTCTCCAACTGTCCTCTGATACGGCTGGACGCCATCGCTCACCACTGCGGGCCGTTAACTGAGTGGACACAGGTCTGCTGGCCTGTCCGTGCCTGCTGCCTGTCCGTGTGTCGGGCCTAGTCAACCAGGTCGTATCCACCTACCATTCCCAGTCTGTGTTCCGTTTCGTGTCCATACCGGTCGGCCAACCGGCGGGTCTCTCGTGACTCACGGCCGGCGGAAAGTCGCCGTGTCGTGCCGTGTGAGCGCTGACCAGGTTAGCTGAGCTCTGTTTCTGAATCACACACAGAGCCTGCCGAGGTGACCGTGCACAGGCTTAGTGGGAGCCGTCTTAGCTTTGAAACAGGACGATGGGCTGATAAACGACCACTGGTTAGGTGCAGACTGCCCGAAAATGCGACAGAACATCCTGCACCTCGCTACATTTATCCGTTGCGGGTAGCTCATGCTCACGTTATCATTTTGTTTCTCACGTCTCGAGAGTCCGTTGCGGTCACGTTTTCCGCTGTTCTGTGGTCTCCTCTATGTCGTTTTCTCGGCTGAGGATGTCCTTATCTCGGACTGGCGCCTCCTTTGCCATTTCCTCCAATGTCGCTGTTTTGCGAGTGCAGGATGGAAATAAAATTTAAGACCGAGCAGGTGGTTTAGTTTAGTCCCGGGTCACGAGTTTCGGCTCTGGATGGTTGGAGACATTATTTGGATTTAGATCATGTCACATGCAGACAACTGCTGCATGAACTCATAGAGATCTTGTATATAAGATCTCTATGCATGAACTAACCAGCATCTGCTAAGCAGCTAGGTATATCCTGTGAATAAACCGGAAACTGCTTAGTGTTTATTGTGAACCGTTTTAGTCAAGGCCCTGACGAGGAATGAAGGAGTGTTTTCCTGGAGCTTATTGATAATCTCCAGCGCGTGTGTAGTGTGGACCTGGTGGATGCTCACCCCACCAACCCCCAATATTGGGAAACTGAATCATAAGGGAGCCAATCGCTATGCTCCTGTATAGCTGACGCTGTGTGCCGGTCTGATCCAACCTAAACCTAAATCTATGACATCGACCGACCCGTGAAGTGAAGTCGCCGACCTGTCGTGACTATGGAGGCGGCATTAAGGCACTGGATAGCCGACACAAGCTCATCTACATTTGGACAGACACCGAGACATTGTTCTATTGATGAGAATAGAACACAAAACACCAAAAACAAGGTATTTCCAGGAGAATCCCGCCGGCTGTGGCTGTCCCATAGAGCCGACAGTAGCGGTACCACGCCGTCCACGCGGGAACAGAGCCGGACCGGACCGGACCGGACCGGACCGGCGGCCGTGTCGGGCTGTTAACTTCACAATGTCCGCCCTCACCGGCGGCTATCGGTGTCTGCCATCGACCTCAGTCGGCCGGCCGACGCTCCAAATACAGGACGTATGAGTCAGGCCAGCCGCCGCTGCCGTCAGGTCGAACTGGGAGGGTCCGGCTCCGACTGCCGGGTTTGGCTAGGTGTCTGTCTTTGTGTAGGTATGTATGTCCTGTCTGTTTCTGTGTGTGGCTGACTGCGGGTTGATAGAAACTAGAAAGGCACAGTGAGGGAGTGACACTGTCACAGTGCTGGTACTTGGACCGGTATGATGTATGTGTATGCCCGTATGATGGAACTAGGTCTCCGTGAGACAAACACTCCGTTGTGCGGCGGCTCCCGCCCGTCTGTTACTCCCGTCCAAACCGAGACGGTGTCTCTGAGAGCCCCGGCAGATAGCGAGACAATGCCTCGTGTCTGTCTATCTCGGTCTCCCGGAGCGCGGTGGGCCGGAGCGACCCGCCGCGCCATGACACCGGCGTGACCCGGTCCCGTGCGCCGCGCCAGGTCACCGGAGCGCCATTGTACCGTGTACGCCGCACGGTGGCGCTCCGTCTCTCTGTCTCCGTCCCGTTCCGATCTCATCTCGTGCGGCGCGGCCCGGGCTCCTCAGAAAGGCGCCGGTCGTCATTGTTCGCCCGCGCTGGCGTGTCCGGACCGGGCTGAACGGAACATCGAGCGATGAGTGCCGTGGTGGGGGAATTGAAAATTAGGCATGTCGTAAATGGCGCAGTGGCTGCGTGATACAATGCCTGCTGCATAATGGCGCGATTTTAACTGTTTGACGAGTATGCAATGGAAGTGTATTGCATGTTGAGACTCTGCAACGCAATAGGCTTGCATCATTCTGCTGGGCCTCCTGCGTTGACTATTTATGTCAGTGATTATCATTTGGTGCTTTCTATTGTACCTGTTCATACCGGTTTGGCAGTTGTCACGTGCTTCTGTGACGTGTGAATGTAGGAACCATCCCCTTGCCCCATAAAACATTGTTTTTTGTTCAAAACGCGCTCACAATGACACTTGCTCTCCCATCTCTTGAACCTCGAGGATAACACGCTGAAGCTTCCCCGACCCCTGACACCTCTCTGACCCAGTTCGCGCTGCCCATCTAGCGAACCAAACGTACCCATACCAATACTCTCAGCCGCTGACCCTGGTTGCGTGCAGGACGTTTCTTTTCTTCCAGCACTATCACAATGTGGGAATCTCTCTGCGCGCGGCCTCTGACCTCCCTCCTCCCTCTGTTCTCAGGGAAGCGGAAGTCAGCCGTGGAGATGCTGCAGGAGACCAAGGCGTTCTACGTCAAGTCGGAGCGGGTGCTGGACTCGAAGCAGGAGATGAAGCACGCCGACCACCTCCAGGTCACAGCTGCTCCACTCTGTCGTACCCCCTGGCCACCGCGACCCTACAGCGAACCGCCGCCGGAGCCGGCGCCGCCCGCGCCGCCCCCGCCCCCGCCCCGGCCGGCCGCCCTGCCGCCCCGCCTCACCCCCGAGAAGCCGCCCTGGAAAACGCCCGAGAAGGGTGTGAGGGGCTCAGCAGACAAACCGCCGCCGCTGCCCGCCAGGTGGGTGTCGGGATGAACGGAACATCGATCTCTTGGGCTGCTCTGGCTGCTCTAGAGGTGCCATAGGTCTTCATAACTAGCTATTGCTACAAATGCATGGGTCCTGGAAGTCTTTGATGTACTAGTGCCGTATGGTTTTTAGGTGGTTCAGCGTTACCAAACTGCGCTTAGCAGGCATGTTTGTGGCACTTTGTATTTGCCTTTTCATTGACCGGGCTTGCATCGTCATTGCCAGTTGCCACAGGTTATCCAGTCATGCGTTGATTGGACTGAGTTGCGTCAGGATAAACTGCGGAAGTGGATTGCGGAAGTTGATTGACCCCGCTGTGACCTTCCTGTGACATACTGTGACGTTCCTGTGACCTGTGACCTGTCGGTAACGAGGTACCGGTCGGCGCAATTTGTGACTCGAGTAAAACCGTTACATCCTGCGACTCCGGAGAGAACCCGTTTATAATTCGTTTCTAGCTGTCAGATGGCTTCAACTTTAAGCTTTATTGACTGTCTGCCTTCTTAGTTCTTGCCCACGCACTTTACGTCGTTTTGCCCAAGCGACGTGCGACCAAGCGACAGCTATCCCAGACGTCTGCTCAACTGTCGATCTCTCTCGCTGCCTCGCTCAACCGTATGCCCCCTCGTCTCTGCTGCTAGCCTCCCCCTCTGACAGTCTGTCTTCTCCTTCCCCAGATCTCCCGGCTGCGCCGGCCCTGGCCGCGCGTGCCGCCTGCTGCGCGGCGAGCCGACCGTTCCGGAGCGGCGCCGCTCGGGCGACTCGGTCCAGGCGCGTCTCCGTCAGCTGCTCAGTCCGGCGGCGCGTCCCCCCTCCGACAGCGGCCGGCACAAGTCGCTGCCCGACATCAGTGCGGACAGTTCCTCCGCCTCAGCGGACAGTGGAGGAGCCTCAGAGACGGGCCGACAGAGTCGGTCGGATGCGCGCAGTCGCGGCCGGGCTACCTCCGACTACGTGAGCCGCTCGCCAGGCTCGGCGCTGACCCCCAGTGACGGCCGGCGCGACCGACGCGACGCGTACACGGACGACGGACGGGCGAGGGCCGACACGGAGGCCTGGCCCCACCGGCCCGTCACCCGTTCAAAGTCGGACGTTAGCCACCGGTACGGGCGCGGCGCGGCCGGCGGCGGCGCTCTCGGCCTGTGGACCGCCGAGCCGCCGCCGCCGCTGCCGGCTCGCGGCGCGCGCAGGTGCTCCACTGAACTGGGCCGCTTCTTCGACCAACTGGGTATGGACGGCGAGCGGTTCGGTCACCTGGCCAGGGTACCCTCCGACCACTGGTCACCCCTGGAGACGCCCAGCTTCTGGGACGGCCTCTCGGAGTCGTCACGGTCGCGCGGCCGGCGCACCAGCGTGGCCAGCGAGGCGTCCTCGGCGGCGGCGGCGGCGCGGCGGCGCGACGGCGGCGGCCTGCGCCTCCTGCCGCCCGCTGTCGCTGAGCCCTCCATCGTGGAGAAGAACGCGCGCATCGTCAAATGGCTGTTCCAGTGCCGTCGCGCGCGCGACGAGTGGACGCTGGGCGTCACATGAGGCCGGCCCCCGGCGCCGGCCCAGATCCCGGCGCCGCCTGGGTGGGAGGTGAGAGAATGGGACAGCGAGAGAGCTAGAGTTAGAGAGGTGGGGACCTAAAGTTCAGCAGTTGATTTCTAGCTTATATTTGTGGAAAACGAACACCATATTGCATTGTGACGTACCAATAGGTAAGGCTTTTTGGGTCCATGAAGTGGGTTTCAATTTATTTGGATCGGAACAGTGGTAAAGATCATTGCATCATGCGTCGATGTCCGATTCCTTGAGTTAGTGCGTGGGACAGCCTTTGGTTGTGCTGATGCTGATCGCAAGTCTCTTTTCAGGGCTCCTGAGTAAAGCACCGTGCACGCCCCTGATATTCGCGCCTGGTCGCTGGTACGGCACGCTGTCGGTGTTCGGCTCTGCTCTGCTAATTTACTGGTGGTCGGACACGCCGGCCACCTGTCGGTGGAACTGGTAACTACTGCTGACTAGCCCAGCCGTGGGGCGGCGCTAACTGCCATAGCGACAGTAGCGGTAAACGTGATCAAAGATCTGCTAATGACGGGCATAACACTGTCGATTTTGCGCTTGTTTTGTGCACACCGGCCACGGTCGTCAAGTTAGATGTAAGTGAATCCTAATCTATAATCTAAGATTCGGAATCAGGTGAGCCCCTACGATTTGGACCAAACTTGGTCAGTGGATAGTACGTAACGTCCTGATTACGATGTACCCAAAATCTAAGCTCGGCCCGCCATATTTACGAAGTTACGGATGTTTGAATTTCAAGGTCATTCGGGAGAGCCCCTACGATTTCCGTCAAAATTTGTGTACGGACACTCTAGATACTGCTCATTACGAATATTACAAAATTTAAGCTCGGCCCGCCATATTTACGAAGTTACGGAGGTTTGAATTTCAAGGTCATTTGGGTGAGCCCCTGCGATTTCCGTCAAAATTGGTATACGGACATATTACATCCTCCTTATTACAAATATCATAAAAATTAAGCTCGGCCCGCCATATTTTTCAAGTTACGGAGTCACAAAGTTACGGAATTTCAAGGTCATTCGGAGAGCCCCTCCGATTTTCGGCAAAATTTGTATGCGGACACATTACATGCTCCTCATTACGAATATCGTAAAAGCTAAGCTTGGCCCGCACTATTTCAAAAGTTACTGACGTTTGAAACTCACTGAAATTCAAACATCTCTAACTTTTGAAATAGTGCGGGCCGAACTTAGCTTTTACGATATTCGTAATTAGGAGCATGTAATGTGTCCGCATACAAATTTTGACGAAAATCGGAGGGGCTCTCCGAATGACCTTGAAATTCCGTAACTTTGTGACTCCGTAACTTGAAAAATATGGCGGGCCGAGCTTAACTTTTATGATATTTGTAATGAGGAGGATGTAATATGTCCGTATACCAATTTTGACGGAAATCGCAGGGGCTCTTCCAAATGACCTTGAAATTCAAACCTCCGTAACTTCGTAAATATGGCGGGCCGAGCTTAAATTTTGTGATATTCGTAATGAGGAGCATCTAGAGTGTCCGTACACAAATTTTGACGGAAATCGCAGGGGCTCTCCCGAATGACCTTGAAATTCAAACATCCGTAACTTCGTAAATATGGCGGGCCGAGCTTAGATTTTGGGTGCATCGTAATCAGGACGTTACGTACTATCCACTGACCAAGTTTGGTCCAAATCGTAGGGGCTCACCTGATTCCGAATCTTAGATTATAGATTAGGATTCACTTACATCTAACTTGACGACCGTACACCGGCCTTCGCTCGGACACCATATTTAAGTTTTTAACGCTGGATGACCAAATACAGATCTTTCAAACGGTGGAGGCCGCGTAGCATTGCGGCGAGTCATGTGTTTTGTGTTTGTTTACATGCGCGTGGATGCGTGTGCGGGGCACTGCCGTGTGTGGGGAGCCATTCCGTTGTGATTTGTGTGGTGTTAAGGTTGTATAATGTATGTGCGGCGCGGTGCTACCCGCAGACTGTGGCTATGGTCCTTCCGTGGGACGATGAGCGGCTTTGGAAGACATCGGTGGCCTTTCGTCCTAAGCTTTCTCGTCTGTGGTTATCCTGACCTTCCAAATTTGACTTTCTGGAATGTACTTGGCTAGGTGGCAATCGCTCCTCTATCTGGCTTCGTTCCACTTTTTTACAAGCAGCTGTTGCTAGCTAATGGTTATCTCGTGCATTTACAGCGCAGCACACCATGCTTGGTCACATCACTGTCACCATGTATCTCGATACGCTTGTACCCAACGCTTCAGCTGGCTTTCTTCTATTTATCCCAGCCTCTGGTGGTATATACGCCCTTGCTCCCGAGTCCGAGCAACCAGTTGGCTGACGACTCCTTGACAGCCCCAAGCCACCAAGCTCCAAGTCTCTGCGTTTTGTCCTTCGACACTAATTGTACTGCCTCTCACTAGTGTACGGACTGAGCCGGGCACCGCGCCGCGTCTGTCACCGCCGCGTCTTTTTTTGTTATTTTTGTACCGTGTAGCCGAGCCGGCCTGTGTCGTTCAGTGTGCGCGACGACGTACTGTGGGATTGGTTCGTTTTTACCGGTGTTTGAGCTTTCTACGTGTATCGGCGTGCGAGGTCCGCGGAACGGCGGACTGGAATGTCTCGTGAAATGTCGTGAGGACCTCTGTGAGAAGCAGCGTCCGTGCGGCCGGGCGGGCGCCGGCCAGCGTCGCAATATTGAAAATACACGGATGTAATCTGAGTTAGTGTGTAGCTGAGGGAAACTGAGGGAAGTATGTTGCATGGGAAGGCGAGAGAGAAGTATGATGTACAGAGGAGCTTTTCCTGACGAATAGATGGGTAGGTTGGACAACCATACATACACATTTACATACACATTTATTTTCAACATTACAAATGAGCAAAACATACACAAAAATATTATAAGATTGGTGCAAAAGAATAAAAATTCTTAAATTAAAGCACCTCTCTTAATCAATCGGTATAAAATAAACATGAGTATTACATAAAAAACACAACATAATATGAAAACAAGTCTGTTTGACCACCGCCAAGCCGCGCCACACCACGGAGTACCCTGTATGAATCTGATGTGTCTGAGACCGACGTCCATCCAGAATTCAATCACCTGTCTCTTGCGCATCCGGACACGACCTGTCCCACTCAACTGACTTCAACTGGCTGCGGCTGCTCCACCGACCGCAGACCATCCCTGCCACTCGCCAGGAGTCTCAAATATCGAGCACCGGAGCGACCCGAACCCAGGCTCTCACTACCGGTAGTCCAGCGTTCTACCAACTTAGCTACGGTACAGGCATATTTTTCCAGATTCCGAAAAAAACGGCAAGTGACCGGCGGGGGTGCTAGGCCACATCCACGCTTGCTGGGCACCTTGCAATGACAGCCGCCAGGCGAGCTCACGATACTGAGGGGAATACTGGATGAGTTTGGGTGTGTGCAGCCAGGATCATGTGCATCTCAGCCAGTGTTGTTACGTAAAGCACACGGAGGTATCAACTCAGTCACCTAAACACATCTCAGACGGATAATTTCTCATTTATTAGTTATAACATTCAAATAACGCTCGGCAGCGGTGACATAGATATATACTCGCCAATTTTTGCCAGCTGCACTATCCCCCCGGCTCGCTCCTCCCTCTGTCTCCCTCCCTCTATCCCCTCTCCCCGCAGCTCTATGACACCGCTCGCTCTGGACTACTGTGCCGCTCTCAGTCACAGCTCTCAAGCTCACTCAGAATACTGTCGCCCTCACGGCTACGTCGCACACAGGCGCGGAATAATTTAACAAGCGGCACGCTGACACTGAACGCGACTGGACATCTCTAACCGGGCCCCCGCGGGCTCCGGCCACGGGCTACCGCCCGCCGGGGCGCGCGCATCTATATAGCATCTCTCTGGGGATAGCATCGCTCTCATCCGCTGCCTAGATATCACAGAAACCGAGCTCGCACTCTCTCGGAGTCGCGCGCGCGGGGTAAGTACATACATCAACTGCTACTAAATGCGGACCTGTGCCGGACGCGGGCGACGTTAACGAGCGTCCGTCGGTGGATACAATCACAAAACGCACAGCGGATTGGAGTGCACGGAGTTAGACGCCAAAACAACGCGACACACAGTCACTGAGAATCGCACACACAGTCGGGAGGTAAAACAGGAGACACGTAGTCACGTTCAAAGAAAGGAAGGAAAGAGATTCAGACGGGTTGTCGAAAGATAGACGAAAGCAACTCAGCCCACATGACGGTGGGCGGTGTCGGTCGGTTTGTCGGTGAAATTAGTAAGCAACAGCCGTCAGATTTTAAAACACAAGTCCGAGTGATCGCTCCCGTATCTCGGCGTTCACAGGCAGTGTCAAAGCCACGGCAGGACCTCAGTGCAAGAGTTAGTGGCTAGGCGACCGGCGCAGGTGACGGCCATACGCAAGTGCTCGCAATATTAACCCCCACAATTAATACACTGGACCAGGGACAGACGCCCCAGATCTCCCCACCAAACAGAGTGCAAACATAGAACAGATTTGGGACAAACGACTAGTCTTCTGGTGCAGAGCTCTGCCCCAGCTCAGCATAAGCAGAACTCTGCATAACACATTCGGCAGCCTCTACCAGCGCTCTATCAGTCAACAACATATAATAAATAAATAAAGCGAGACAGTGCCGCGGGACGTGTCACGCAAACACACCGTGTAATACAGCATCAACAAAAGACATCTACCGCGCTGTGACAAAAATAACTATCAAACGATAAGCTCCAGCGACGGCTGAGCCTGGCGAGACTCGCAGGGAAGCGACGCCGAGCGCCGGCTATCGGGTTAAAGCAGTCTGCCAGCTTGTACCCTAAGCGAGTGAGCCGGGGTGGCGCCATTCGCCCCATGCGGTTCGCCCTCAGTCCTACTTAGAACATCCTATCGAGAGGCAGGGTCTGGTGCCTTCATTCAACCCTCCAGGGATACAGAACGGGTGCTGGACTACCCCAAACTCAACGCAACTAGCCTCCACGCTCCATGTGACCAGAAATGCCTCACAGACGCGCAACAGTACGCGGGTATTCACCTTTGCCCCGACCGAGACGCCGCCTATTGGTGTGGGGGCGAACTGCAGCCGCTGCCGGCGCCGCCAGGTGTCTCTCACGTCGTCTCCTCCAGCTGCTCGGAGAAGTAGCACGGCGAGCTGAGGTAGTGTTTCAGCGGCTCCGGCAGCGGCAGCTGGTCGATGTGGTCGCGCGGGATCTGCTTCAGAATCACAAACCTGAAAAACGTGAAAACAAAATGTCAGTGTCCCTGGGAGAGTGACAGTTTTGGGCGCATACATCAGCTGATGCGGTTTACATGCCGTATTCCGTGATGCATCCCAAAACTGATGCAGTCAGTTTTGGCAACATGTCTACATCAGCAAGATCACTTAACACACATCACACCCACATCCATACGCTCTGCACCTTCACGCATCGGCCATCCTACAGTCCTGTAACAGACGCTCGTAACGGCCTACCTTCTGATCCATATCCACACATCCGCTCAGACCCTTCTCGCCCTAACCCAACCGCCTCCACCTAGCTTTCTCCCCACCCCGTCATCCCTGTACCAACCTGCACAGGTGTTTCAGACTCTGGATGTGTTTGAAGCGGGACACGGGGTGGAGCAGCTGTACCCTCATCGGTCCGTGCGCCGGCCGGCGGTGCAGGAAAAACAGGTACCGTCCGCTGCGGGAGTACTCCACGGCGTTCTCGATGAAATCCACAATGGTGTTACTGCGGAACTTGTGCATACCGCCGAAACTGAAGTTTCCTGTGAAGAGGAGAGAGGGCGTTGCTGCTGGTGATTACGCGCGATGGAAGCATTTGCGTTCGGGAAGAGGACGTTAAACGTAGCATACAGGTTAGGAACAATGCAGTGGTAGGCGTAACAGTAAGATCGTACCTTACAAACGATCACGTAGAGCCGGGTTACTGACTCTGACAATCGCACTGTCAACAGCTTTCAGGGTCCATAATGCACGGAAGTTTAAACAAACCGGAAATAACCCCATCAAGTCAGTCAATTTGTGAAAAGCACACATTCTCCCATATCTCCAATATCAATTTGGACTCTAAATTATGCCATAGAACCGGAATTGCGCGATCGGAGGGTAGAGGGCAGGGTAACCGCAACAACCTTCGCTTAGCGGTGGCTCTTTCCTTGTGAATCCTTCCAATCAAAAGGTTCGGACTACAGTTATTTTTTAAAATATCCACCCATATCCCATCCCCACCGTCCAATGCCCATCCCGTCTCTCACCGTTGTTGTGTTCGATGCGCGCGTGTCGGATGAGGCCGCGCAGTTTGAACGTCAGTGAGAAGATGTAGCGGTCGTCGCTGCTGTCGCGGACGATGAACGACCCGTCCGGCTCGTTCTTCAGGATGGCCTCGGCAGAGGAGCAGCTGATTGGACCCCAGTACCAGCCGCACTGAGGACAGAGAAAGGGGGTCAGTGGGTTAGACGGGCAATCAGGGTTCCGCAAGCGTGTTGCACAAGCCTCTAGAAAATGTCCAAAGAAATTGATAACACGTCAAAGTTAGTGACAATGGAAAGTGGAAACTAGAATATTTTTTTACTCACTTTTTCGCATGCTAACTTATAAAATTGTGAACAGTCCAAAAGAGCAGCGGTAGCGAAGCCTTAGTAGCGATGTGCCACGGTCGGTTTAACTCACGTCTTTGACTTTTTCGATGATGGTGGCGAAGTCGGCCGGGCCGGCGGAGGCGCGGCGCGCCGGTGACGGTCCCCAGCCCTCGGTAATCCCCAGCATCTCCAGGTCCTCGATGCCGCTGCCGTCCAGGTAGTTCTCGTCATCATGGTCGTCATGCTCTTCCTCAGCCTCGGCCGGCGGCGGGCGCTCCGGCAGCGGCGGCGGCGGCGTCTCGGACGGGGCCGGCGGACGCTCAGTAGCGGCAGTCGCGGCGGCTGGGCGGCGGTCGCGGCGAGGTGTCAGAAGCTGCCGCAGGTCCTGACGGACGCGGGCCAGACTCTGCAGCACACGGCGCGGAGAGAGAGGCGCGCAGCGCAGCCCTCTGCCCGTCCCCAGTAGTGGCAGTGACGGCCGCCGGCTCACCCCGCCGGCCGGCGGTGGCGGCGGCGACACGGGCGGGGGCGGGGGCGGCGGGGAGTCTGTCTCCGGCCGGGCCGCCGCCCCTGTTGCCGCCGGCAGCTCACACACTGACCGACGCACCTCCTCTAGGGTCATGTGGAGCGGTTCGTCGGGTGCGGAGTGGCGCAGACTGAACAGAGCCGGCTCCGTGTCCAGATCGGCGTCTCCCAGTTTGCTGATGAGACACCGCGCGCTCTGCGCTCCTCCTGAGCTCGTTCCACTACCTGCCGAGTGCAGGCTCAGCGACCGTCCGTGGCCGGGCCGACAGGGCGGCGGAGGCGGCGGCGGGGTCTGGTGTCTCAGCTCGGCGGCAGCAGAGCTCACCAGCTGCTCGGCCAGACTGTCGGCAAAGTCTGCGATCGGCGAGTGGACGCTGAGAGGCCGCGGACGCGTCAGCTGCAGTGTGCTGGGTCGCTGCGGTGGCCGGCTCGGGCCCCGCTCAGCCATCCCCCAGCTCTGGGGACACAGCGGAGAACGGTCAGCGTCAGGAGAACACCGGCAGTCAACTGACGGCGACTGACTCAGGGCGGCATATCAGCGGCTCTCAACAGAGCGGGATTAGATAAAGCCCACGAGTGGGGTTCATAACAATAGGCATATCAAGACAATACGTGCACGGAGAGGCAATGATCTGCACAGTACAGTAACTATCAGTGCAGCAAGCGGTCATCTTTTGATACCACTCGGCATTAAAACACTTTACGATACCAAAGGAACACGCGTATTGCTCAGGATCAGATAATATCACGCAACATGTCCTACTGTCGTCTGAGTTTCTATAAACAACACGATGACCTTCGAGGATAGCCATCTGCAATACTGACTCGGCTGTTTCGAAGTGGGTCCAGAGCCCGCTAGGGTTACCCCTTTTAAATGCTGTCCGCTTCTGGCAAACACAGGTTTGTCTTAAATAAGGTGGTAGTTACACCAGTTGCTAGCTGCTGGTTTTCTATTTCAATTCAACGTCAAACCTTGACAAACTCAATTACTGGTCGATAGCAAGGTGCAGAGACCACGGCTAGACTAAGCCACGCTCAGTAGGTGCCAAGATTAAAGTCCTCACGGCCAGCCCCAGCGACCACTTGATCTCTGAGCAGTGAGACAGACGCTCGATTGATTTTCAACCATATGTTTCCCAGTCGAAGTAACGGCAATGGCTCAACGATTGGTAGAAATCCGAAAAAATCGACAAAGTCAACACGTAAAAACAACCTACACTCCGTGCGACTGGCCGAACAACGGCGCAGCTTGTGAATACGAAAAGTAAACATGATATAAAAGCAACCATATACAAAATGATTCGTGCTACCTATGAGGCAAGCAATTACTTTTAGAGCATACCTTGCATTTAAAATATAGTTTCTGAATATAGACTGTGGATGAGGGATGCTAAGCCTATTGAAAGTAGAATTAACGAATGTCATTTACATTATTTTGTAGCCAAGAGTAAGACAATCTAACGAAATGTTGCAATGAAATAAAGAAAGCTTGAGCCATCACCGAACTTACATAGGCACAACGCAATTGCTTCCTCTCTTGGGAGTCCCAACACTCAGCTCTGCGCTGGACGAAATGAGTAAAATTACCAAATATAAATCACAGCTAAAAGACCCATAAGCTGCTATGGTTTCCTTGAAGCCTGTCGCCGTCCCTCACCCGCCAGTAGAGCAGGTCCCAATGCGTGAAGGGACCCCACACTGTCAGTCAAACACTAGGAGGAAGCCTCTCAAATCGCACGGCACCACCGCCGCGGCGAATCGAAACTGGCATCACCTCAATCACTGCGTGAAATTACCCTGCGGAAACGGGACCGGAGCTCCACCTAGCGGTGATAGGACGCGCGTCACCGCTTAGAATGGCTGACTATGTGAGCGGATCCATCGAGGAAGTATCCCTAGACGTGGTGATTTACCGATACTGACTTTTCATTGCCCGTTCCAGTTCAATCGCGGAACACCGGTGCAACAAACCATTGCGAATTTCCGGCTCCTCGCCCGACTTGACCGTCACAAGTTTGGCTGGGAAGACTAATTGGAAACAATTTTCCTGGTCATCCAACTTTGCCGGAGTTTAATCAGGGTCGGTGTCAGCCGGGATGCCTTGCAATAAAGTTTATATTTAGGGAGGCCACGCTGTTTAATGGCACATGACCCAGACGTTTGGCCTATAAGGTTCGGTCAATGTTTACAAACCCTATCAGCTGGGCCTGGGCATCTAGGAAAAACAGTCACATATTGCACGGCAATTCAGTGAAGGTGACACGTGGGTGTCAACGTCATTTAGCGCCACGGCAAAGATAGATGTGGGTATTAAAGTTGGCCAGGATAATCCTTTGTCATAGCCCGAGTGTCTATTATACGAATTTCATTCAACAGATTGACTGCCAATGTAAAACTGAGGCTTTTAGCTAACACAATTAGTTAAAAAAAAAACAGCCAATAACCAAAAACTAGATGACGATTCAGTCACATCCTTTTCCATCAACTGAGAAATTGATTATTCAACATCAACATCAACATCAACTGAGAAATTATTGTATGACCTCTCTTGCTCGTGACAAGATACTAGTCCAGGTTATCAGCTGTTCCAGAGAGAGCTACTACCGACCAAACACCGGAGGGGTGGTCTCCAGAGTATCCAGACTCCCCCTCCTCCGACCACCACCAATCAGGGGTCACCTGGGAACCTTCTCCATCCATATGAGGGAGCATATAACCCTCTCATAGACTCACCGTACCCAAGAAACACTCTTACCATACCATACAGGGAACACTCTCTGACGAAACTAGGCACACTCTCTGACCATAACAGGGACTCCTAATTCTGACCATACACAGGGAATCCTCTCTGACTATACCCAAGGAACCCCCTCTTACCATACCAGGCAGGAAACCAACTCTGGTGATACCCAGAGAACCTTCTTTGACCATACCCAACCCTCTTTGACAATACCAGGGAAACCTGTCTGACAATATTACAACACTCTCTAAACATAACAGGGAATCATTTCTGACCATACTAGGGAACCCTCTCTGGCCATACCTACTAAAGGAACTCTCTAATACTATACCAGGAAAGTGGAAACCCTCTCTGGCCATACCCAGAGAACCTGTTTAGACCATACCCAGGGGACCCTCTTGGACCATACTAGGGAATATTCTCTGACCATACTAGGGTACCCTCTCTGACTGCACCAGGGAACCCCTCTGACCATGGTCCATGCCCAGGAAACCCTGTCTGACAATACCAGGACTGGAGAACCCTCACTGTCATTGGCCACACCTAACCATCTCTAAAACCTAGCCATCCCTGAACACACTGGCGGATCCAGGCTTGCGTTTTGGGGGGGGGGGGCAACTCATGCAGGAGCCAAACCTAGGGTACCCCCAAATCCTGTTTTCTCATCGGATTTAGGCCACTTATTTTTCGTCACAGCCCTGACACTATGAATTTTTTTAACTAAAAAGAAAAATATATAAATGGTAGCCCACCCGACCCATGCCTTTATATTACTTTGCAAACACTTACCATTGTTTTTATCGACCAGTTAAAGGGACCCTCCCACCTTAACATTAGATTTGAGCTGAGATAGCCAAAATGGGGTCCCTGGCTCACAATTACCGGTTTCGGCACGCACTCACAACATCGAGAAATGCTTTAAATCGGAAATATTGAATTTCAAAATTGCAGCATTTTGATTCAGAGGGGCTAATGCTTTTGGATACCCCTCTGAATGTGTGACGTCAGTGGAGATCTAATGATTTTTTAATATTTTACTAAAACGTTTGGTAGCATGCGGTGGTATAGGCTGCTTTGCGCGCAACCAATGCCGCACTTTCAAATAAAGTCGCTAGGAACAGCAGCGGATATCCCAAAAAGTAAACAAAAATAAAAGTCTAATCTCTTGAAAACCGGTGAATATTTTTCGATAAAATTTGGTAGATATTCGTTTTCGCCCTTTCTGAACCTAGCGACATCACTTTCATGCCAATTCATTAACTTTTTTGAAGGTGGGAGGGTCTCTTTAACCCGCTTCGAGTCAGTGCTTGGGTCCCTTTGCGGGCCGGGAGGTGGTAAAACAGCCCTGTCTAACTCGGCTCCTGGGCCACGCCCTGATTGAACTATGTTTCATTATCGTTTGGGGGAGGGGGAAAACGGGCCACTTTAGGCCTCTGGGAAGGGGGCATGGCCCTAAATGCCCCCTCCCTGGATCCGCCAGTGTAAGAAGAGACCATTGGAGCTGCAGTTGGGTACCTCAGACATCAGGGTACGCCCTCAGATGTATGTATAGGACTCGCATGGAGACCTCTTATGCTATAGTATACTGAAAGGACCCAAAGGACCCTGTCTATATGGGCTCCCGGAGATAGACGTGGGCCCTCAGGAGCCCGCCAGAGCCCCAATGAGGGATAAGTGAGGGATACCAAGTGCCTGCAATTGCATATTGCATAAGCCATAACGCCTTTACAAATCAATATATTATGCATCAGTGGCAGATCCAAGGGGGGCCACATGGGTCATGACCCCCTTGGTGCCCGGGGGCACCACAGGCCTGTCACTTGTCAGGGGCACCACCGGCCTAGTAGGGGCACCACCAGCCCGCCAGGGGCACCACAGGCCTAGCAAGGGCACCACGGGCCTGTGAGGGGCCCCACAGGCTTGTCAGGGGCACCCCAGGTCTGTCAGGGACACCAGAGACCTGCCAGGGGCGCCGCCGGCCTCGCAGGGGCACCATGGGCCTGTCAGGGACACCAGAGGCCTAGCAGGGGTACCACAGGCCTTACAGGGGCACCACCGGCCTTGCAGGGGCACCTTGGGCCTGTCAGGGGCACCACAGTACTGTCAGGGCCCAGGGGCACCAGCGGCCTAGCAGGGGCACCACAGGCCTGCCAGGGGCACCACCGGTCTAGCAGGGGCACCATGGGCCTGTCAGGGGCCCCACCGGCCTCGCAGGGGGCACCACCGGCCTCGCAGGCATCACGGCATCACGCAGGGGCACCTTGGGCCTGTCGGGGGCATCACGGGCCTGTTGGGGGCACTTTAGGCTTGTCAGGGGCACCACAGTCCTGTCAGGTCCCAGGGGCATCAGCAGCCTAGCAGGGGCACCCTAGGCCCGCCAGAGGTACAGCCCACCGCTAAAGTAATGTAGGGTTTTACCAAACTCAACGGTTGGCTTTGACTGGCGATTGTTTAATGCGAAGTGATTGAAAAGAAGATGTCAATAGCTAAAGTTGCAGCTGCAAGGGTGACGATACATATAAGCTACATTCAAAGTTTCATTGTAGTCTGGCTAATCGTTCCTAAGCTTCAGAAGCAGAACATACCCATGACTGAAACCCCACATTACTTCTGCTGTGGACTGTACCACAGGCCTGCCAGGGTCCAGGGGCACCACAGGCCTAGCAAGGGCACCACAGGCCTGTCAGGGGCACCTCAGGCTCCCGTGCCCCCCCCCTCCCCCAGATCCGCCAGTGATGCCACACCACGCGAAACACCGCCAACTGCCAGCTGCCGCGCCATAAACACGTGCCAACAACAGTCTTTTTTTAAGGTCGACTCCGCTCGCGCAACTTTTGACTGACCCTCACTGCTACTATATTGCTTCCATATTATGCTGTGGAAAGCTTTACTTCACCAAGTGGCTAAAAACCTCCATCAAGGTATATTTCCTTAGCAATTTTTCTGGCGTTTTTCTGGGGGGGGCCAAACAGGCCACTTTAGGCCTTAGGGGGGGGGGCATGGCCCCCGTGGCCCCCCCTGCATCCGCCAGTGCCTGAACATACCTAGGGAACCCTCTCTGACAATGCCCATCAGCCAAAATCCCTCCATGACCATACCAAGGGAACCTTCTATCAACCAGAGCTCTCATGGATTGTTACAATGAAAACCCTATCCCACAATCACAAATGACAAGCAAGAAATTAGGACTGGCAGGAGATTGAGAGGGTAACCATGAAGTGATCAATAAGTAATTTGTATGCTGAGCATTATGCTGACAATATTGATATTGGCATCATACAAAAATGGTCTGTCTGAACCTGAATTGGTGTTTATTCTAGTTCCCATTTCTTTTGCCTATAGGTATTTTAGAAACATTTTTATGCATGTGAAATCATTAAAAATGTTTGATTGATTGATTAAAAATGTTGAACCAGTGCTTACCAATGAAACATCACAATTTACATAATGACATGATCTAGGAATTAAAACTAGTGCCTGAAAAATATGCTAAACAAACTTAAGGGCTGCTCCAACTTCCATGTCAGTTTGTTGTATATCTGCCTGCTGCCATTCTGCCATGCATTGAAGTTGCTTGCAGGCATTACTAGGCTTCCACATTGGATTGAAACACACCCCACCTGGATTCAGCTTATGAAAAGCAGAGAAACATCAACAGGCTGACAGCGTGCATACAAAAACTGACCAAACAGCACTCCTGAGTCCTGATCTTGCCCACTCATAATGTCAATCAAACACTAATGCTTATTATCTAGTTAGAGCTATTGTTAGTGAGAGAAATACAGTAAACTTAAAGAGCCTTTGAAACCAGTGAATGCCTTGCCTCACAATTCACAGGATGCCGTCCTCAATTGCAGCCCAATGAGCCAGGGGGCCAACCAAAAGCCCAAATTCTTAGTCAAGACATTACGTTTTAAAGTGTATGAAAATTTTATGGAATTTAATTATCAGGTCAGATTTTGGTATAAAAAGAAATAACAGGTGGAATACTCCAAACAAGCACAGCACATGAAGCCAAATTGAAGTTGAAATTGAAATGTGGGCACCTTCCTTACCAGCGAGGTCCAGGCTTCAGCAGGGGTTCAATATCAATATCAAAAGTGTCTCTTATGAATATAATAACCAAGCTATCAAACCTGCGTGCAGGACTGCACGCATTTTCACTGACAACTGTCTTCTTATTCCCCAGGTGCAGAAAATCAACTACGGATCTCCAGCACGCATCATCATCAAATGCTGTTGTTGTTGTTGTTGAAGAGTTAGGGCGCGCAGCACATCATCATCAAATGCAATGCCAATATAATTGTAATGGCTGACAGAAATGTTTTTCTACAACTTCGACATACATGGCGTATAAGTTTCGATTTGGGATTAAGATGCTGCTACCAAATACAATTTGCTAACTAATCCGTCGTGAACTACGCATTCTTGAAGTCCTAGGCAGGTTGAACCGTTGAATTGTGTACATTTTCGAGTTTTTGAAGATGAAAAAAACAAAAAATTTAATCAAAACTATATACGAAGAGAGCCATATTAGATTGAAGATTCAAACGCCCATGTAGCACTTGAAGGAAGTTAGCTGAGGGCTGTTCACGGGCCCTGTGTGGCGTGTTTCTTTTTTCCAACCAAAGGAAGGCGCTATACCCGAAGATGCTTCTTGGTAAACAAACCAAACAAAAACAAACATAACCTAACCTCACCTGACCTAACCTACAACATACAAACCTACAACCTACAACCTAACCTACAACCTAACCTACAGACCTACAACCTACAAACCTACAACCTACAAACCTACAACCTAACCTACAACGCGCCAAAAAGTTCGGCCGACGGCGGGGATCGAGCCCTAGTTATTAGATCACGAGGCGAGTGTGCTCACCACTACATCACGCAGCCAGCTGGCCGGTGAGAGGTGTAAGTCACTTTTCAATGACGCAATGGGATATTCTCCGTATAGCGCCTTCCTTTGGGTGGAAAAAAGAATTACGCCCCTGTGTGCGGTCGGACCGCACACAGCCTCCAAGCTCCGCCCACTGCGTCCCTACGTCAGCCTTCCGTCACCGCACACAGCGACCGCTGTGGCCGGTCGGGACTGGCCACAGCGGACCGTCCACCGCACGCAGCCGTGACGTCAGAGCCGCCTACCCATCCCCTACCCCCACGCCTGCTGGACGCACCGCACACACCGCACGCAGCAGTGTGCGGTGCCCGTGAACACCCCTCAGGCATCATCGACGTTGCTTTCGCCTTTTACGTTCACGGAAGCTATAGCTATTGACAATTGTATCTTGCAGGCTGCAGCATTGCACTCATCAGACTCATAGGTGCTTATATAAAGAATAAACTTTAACGAATGGATTTTTCATTAATCACATAGTATAACCATGGATGAAGTAGTACCTGGATCGGCAACTCCTCGATGTTTGTGACCACCGCTAGGTGGCAGTGGTGTCGAGCGCTAAGGACGCGGGGGAGCGGGTGCTATTCAAAACAATGGTCGGCGTCGCGTCGTAGGATCGTTTGCCTTGTTTTTTGAAAAGTTAAGCCCCTTTGGAGCAGATTGGAAGGTTTCAGAAGATGGAGGAAGATGGCAAGGTAAGATTGGTAAGGTTTTTTTGTGGTTGGAGGGTCTGAGTGGCCTAAAATATGACTGTAAAGAGCGGCTGTTGACGATACTGGCGCACATTGCTTCTCGCCATATGTCGTTAAAAATCGTATAATTTCCGTAATTGAATGGTTAATCACTTATTTATATGTTTAATTTTATGTTTTTATATGTTTGTTATATGTTTGACACGTCATATCTCAAGCTTATACATGCCGCTGATATAGCCATGGTTTTGCTTGTGATACAATTTCGGTCTTGGCAGCGCATGATAGGTGGTGGATGATGCATTGTTAGTTGTGAATTGCTTAAGTTTTTGTTAAGTTTTTAGTTTAGCAAAATCAGTTAGTGTGCCATTATTTTTTAACTCAATATTTGTTCAACTATTGAAAATGGTTTCTGTTTTATATTGTGTAGTGCCAATACCTACCTATAAATTGGTCAACTGCTCACTGTTCAGACTCACTGCTCACCCATATCAGTTTCCTACGTATTTCTCTGAACGGCTGACTAGAGTGCAACACACTAGGAGCAGTTGACTGGCATCATGTCATTTCAGCTAATTTTTATAACCTGCTTGCCAATGCCCTGATTTCATAAATAGTTGAATGATATTGAATAAAAAAAACACATTTAAATAAATCATGTTCTCAGCCTGAAAAACTGAACCATTTGACAGTAAAAAGAAAGCCTAATGGCAGCCAGTGCCATTGTCAACCACAAATGACAAAAGAGTGCCGACCCTGGTCCCTGACATCAGCTTCCTTCTTTTCTCAAAGCCAAAAGGTCCAGAGTAGTACGAAGAAGTTTGTGAGTTTCCCTCTATTGAATGATATATAACAATCACCTTTTTAGAACGAGTGCTAGCCAAACTGTGTGTAGATAGCAGATAGATTTAAGTAAGATAAAGCCATTTTAAACTATGTAAGCCTAGCAGATAAGGTGTTAAGCTTTTGGGTACTTTTGTTTGGGAGTATCTTGTCAAGGTATTATTTATTTTATTTTTTGCCAACATCATCGCAATGTAAAATACTTTTTGTGATGTTGTGGGGAAACAGTTTGCCTTGGAATGC
Source organism: Amphibalanus amphitrite (assembly GCF_019059575.1). Classification (NCBI taxonomy): domain Eukaryota; kingdom Metazoa; phylum Arthropoda; class Thecostraca; order Balanomorpha; family Balanidae; genus Amphibalanus; species Amphibalanus amphitrite. The sequence goes on along the minus strand of NW_024882731.1, from coordinate 7,152 downwards.
CCTCACTCTCCATTTCATTACGGTATGCTCAGGTATCTAATTTCCCTCTCTCACTCTTCGTTTCAGATCAAAGAGATGGGTTCAGTTTCCACGGTGTGCTGACTTGAATTGGCATCCTGTGATTTGTGATGTGAATTATGATGCACGCACTCGCAGGTGCACGCCCACTGCGGACACGTGTGACGTGACGGCAGCAGGCAGCCGGGGTGTGAACTGTGAACTGGCTCGGCCGAAAATGTTTAAGGTATTACAGCGTTTGTAACTGACTAACATACCCACTACGGGCATACCCATTGAGCGGATAATGCGTTCGTGTGCATCGTGTTTGCATTTATTCCCGATATACTCTGGTGGTAGGTGTGAATTGGAAACCAGCTTGGTGCTACGACACCGTTTAGTAGGCATGTGGCACGTCGTTTCTCGAAACCTACCTATCAGTCTATGCAATAATATGCATTGTATACATTGTGTGTCATCGTTCACAGTTGTCATTGAACCTGTGTTAAATTCTGAACTTCAGGCCGAGACAGACTATTTCCACCGTCAGGAAATCGCACACGAGAACCTATTCAAATCCATTAAGTTGCAATAGCATCAATCGCACGCAAGGAGGTGCGTGTTATGGATGCGAGTGCGACCGGGGTTTATTTGAATAGGCTCTCGGTCTCGCACATGATTTCTGACTGCGGAAAGAATCGGTTTCAGCCTGTACTCAGTAGGCAATTCGCTCATGCGACGGCAAATATAAGTTCAATATGGAAACAGTTTTTTAACGAAACGGTGTATGGTAAGCTTATAATCATGGAATGCTTCTTGATAGAAATTGTCAGTGGTGCAGATATTCGTTAATCGATATGACAGCATTTGTCTTGATCTTTATAAGTCAGTCAAAATGGCTGTAGCAATGATTTGGATGTTTCACGGCGGACGGCACATTTCCTCTGCGGTCTACCGACGACTGAGTTGGAATGCTCAAGTTGATCAGGGGCAACCCGAGTGATAGACAAAGTCGTTTGATCGAAGGTATTTTCAGGCAGCTGGCAGAAGGCGCCTGGCCTGGCCATGAGAGCTAACAATACGACGTGCTGAGGTAAAATCGGCCAGTCGCGCTCGGTAAACGACCCACCACACCATTCTTTCCAAAACGATACATAGTCTATGGAACCGCCCTGGACCGCTCTTCCGGAACCCGACACTGTTGGCCTATGCCAAACTTAGCCGCGGCTGGTTCAGGCCATGTAACTTGCCGGTCATTTTCGGACTTTGCTGGTATTGGCCGCTGCCTGACTGGGCGGCGGCGGCGGGCTGTCCTTAGCAGGGATCAGTCTGCCCGATAGGTGGCAGCACTTTCGGGCGGTCGCGCAATACAATGGGAATTCCGCGGAGTTGCCGATCCAGGTAGTAGGTAATCCATGGTATAACAAGGATGCAAAATAAGAACAAGAGCATCGACCAATGCACTCTTCTGGCGCTCGCCATGGAACAAAACAGACTGGTAACTGGTAAGCGCTGGTAAACGTGGCTGCTGGGATCATTCCGACCGAACCCGTCCATGCTTTGGTCGCGGCCCGATCTATATCAGATCAGTGGTCACTACGCCGGACGTCCTCGCTTCTAAATTCATCCTCGTCCCTCGAGGCCGCCGTCAAAGTCAATCTCTCTCACTATGACGGTTGTCAAAGTCTCCGCCACCATGGCTGAAGACACCATCTGGGCTTTCGTTTCCCCCGAAACTACCATCTTTGCCGCCAAAAACTCCTCCGTAGCCGCCGCCGTAGCCACCGCCGTAGTCGCCGCCGTGCTCTCCGCCGCCGTAGTCGTCGTACTGCGCGCTGGAGCCGCCTAGCAGGGCGCAGACATAGGTAGGTACGCCAGTGTGTCTGTCGTTTCGTTTCTGCTTATGTAGGGAATGTGGTTTCTTTCCCGATGACAATAGCAGGCCCGACATAATATTCGTTGTCGTGTAACGGAAGGCGCTTGGTCGACCCGGAGCCCTCGACGGACCCTGCATCCCACTGGCTCCCCCCCCCCCCCTTCACCCCATAGCGCCCGCCTTAGCAGCCGGTGTCTCCCACGCTACTTCTGTGACAACCGAGGTGGCCCGGGACCGTACAGACCAGCCGTCCTGGCGCCTGATTTGGTCCAGGACCGGTCAGGGCAGCCCCTCCAGACACCTAATTTTGTTCGCGGCCGGTCAGACCATGTCACCAGCCCGTCCTGACACCCGAAGCGGCCACGAACCACCCACGAACTCTGTCCTATATCCTATTTGCAGGTGAAGCTGTGAGAGGAGTTTATGAATTACATGTGACAGAAGGAGTGGTGGCTTCTTTTCGTTTCCCTTACCAAGACTCCGGGGTTTGGTGAAATGACTTTCATGCGTAACGCGCGAATCGTGTGTTAGCCGGCTTAGCTGCGACAATATACGGTAATAAACGCTTTTTAGTTGACATACACGCACTGCCCAAATATATCTACCACGTCGTGATAGCGGCAGCGGACCACTCCTATCCAGAGGCTGTGTGACCTCTCAGCCACACAGGTCTTAAGTCTATCTGACCGCGGGTCACCGTCCGCCCCGTCCCCGGGGCCCGATCAGCTCTCCCCCACCGGGCCACCACGTGTCACAGTGTGCCGCGGCTATCGCACTATCAGCGCGTGCGTGTGATTGACCGGGGCGAGGCGTCCCTTAGGAGACCGGCCGCCGAGCGGAGAGCCGAGGTGACGGGAAGTGTGTCACGTCCTATAGATAGGGCAGCCGTGTATAGAGGGAGAATGGTGCGAATGTTTTCTACCTTCAAAAAAAGTTTGTTGAACAGAAATTTTAGCACCGCCACCACTGACCCGCCAAACAACCATGTTGACCACCGTCACCATTCAAAAGGCAATGGATTTAATTGGTCCGAGAACTTCACGCTTATAAGTACATACTACAGCAAATGGAGTCATGATCCAGTTAAACACGTTATTGGGGCATTTTGCTATTTCCCGCGCTGATTTTCTTATTTTTCGTCGACTGGCTACATCACGTGCGCTGCCGCACAAGTCATAACTAAGCATTTGATTGTACATATCTTATGATAAGCGAAAAAGGATACATCCGCTTGTTAACATTTGTAAGCTGAAGCCCGTTGCCAGCAAGGCCATATATAGGGTTATCAGTTTGCCACCAACGACCAACATGTGCCAACATGACCTGAACACTTGACCGTCCATTTCTCTCACGGCCCGTTTAAAATCTGATAGTGGCGGCGGTTTGTTAGAACCACGGGACAGTTAAACGAACCGTCCTCGGGCATAGCGACGCACTTGGCCTGCGCTTTAGATGAAACACGGCTGTTTTCCGCGCCGCGCCGCAGATGATCCACACTCCAACGAGTCCCCGGCGAGCAGTTAGACCGAGCTGGCATCAGCCCGGTGAAATTTATACGGCATCCGCAAATCCGCATTGGTGACTACCCCAAACAACGCCGGCAAAACGGATATATGGCAAATCACTGACGGGACGGGCTTCAGTTAGATGTTTCCGGCTCCGAAATCCAACGGTAAGAACTGAAGACGTCATGAGATTTGTCTATCGCTATGGCCAGGGGCGCGGGAACTACTTTCCGACTGGGGGGGGGGGGGGGGGCACACCATAATAGAGATTAACCTAGGGTACCCCCAAATCTAGTTTTCTCACCGGTTTTAGGCCACTTATTTTTCACCCCTCGGCTTTTTCAACAAAAAAAGAAAACATTTGCAAAAAAAGTGTGGTATTCCGTCTCAAAGCTGTGGGGGCACCGCCCCCACGGCCCCAGAGTTGGGGGTGGGGGCAAGCTGCCCCCACTGCCCCCCCCCCCCCCCCGGCTCCCGCGCCTATGGCTATGGCGAATCAGCTTTGGCGTTTCATTGCAGATTTAATGCTGAAGCGTAAGCTCTCAAGGATGATTTAGTAGTGCAGTTCTTTACGTTTTTGCAGCTGTCACTTCATGGACGTAGGAATGTATTTATCCAACATAGCACTGCATACTACCTATACACAAAAAGGAAATGCCAAAATAAATCACTCGCTGCTATGTGACGTTGTGTGGTCATTTATTATAATACCTCGACCATTTAAAAAATAAATGTTATCGGCCCCTCGTACTGCAGCTCTGCATGAAGTGGGCGACATTTCAACAGTCGTAAACTCACACAGCACACTGTTGAGCTTTATCAAGGCAACCTTTAGATTAAAACTTGTTAAAAGATAACCATTTCATCTCTTCGGCTTATGCCATGAGATGAGCCTGGCAGGGCAGTAAATAACACATTTACTCATAAACATACTAAAAGTTTATGACTGAAACTGCTTGGGATTTATTTCCTGTGGCTTATCTTGCGTGCTCGTGTTCCGTAAGAGAGTCCTTGACAGCGATGTAAGCACTACGGTTGCTATTTTAACCCTGTATCAGCTGGGAAAGGATTTGCATGCTCCTCTCGAATGTTTATTTTAGGCATAAAAACGGTGGCGCGCATCTTAGCGCCCACCTTATGAGTATTGAGCACATACAAAGAGCATTATATTCATGATCCCTCAGCCGAAAACGGCATACGTAACCCCTGATTGAAATGTAACATTATAAGTCAACTGATAATGTTTTTTCTCCGCGGTGAGGGCGAGCGCCGCCCATGTGATTGCGTCATACCGCCCGCTCGTCAGGTCCGCATGACCCGAGCCCGGGTCATTCGCGCTCGCAGCGCCGCCGAGAGCAGTCAGCCACTGAGCCGTGGGCTGAGCGCGGCGCTTCCTGCTTTTCGTGACGTGTCGTGTTTTTTTTCGACACTGCTGCTGCTTGACAGCACTGGAGGTGAGGTGTCTTGGAGATCGCATTAGTGATAACTATGTCGATACCTTTGCGGCCGCATTGCCGATCAGCAGATATTGCATCTAGATTCTTTGCTTGGACTTGACTTTCCAAGTCTGACTGGTTTCATCGCTGATGACATCTTAATGTTTCGCGTTACGTGCGAGCTTGACAGTCTGTGCTGTGCGCGCAATATTCTCGGCCCTCCGGTCTACCTCGTCAACCTCCGGTCTAGCAGCATGATTTTCGCATTTTAGGAGGCTCGTTTGTAAATTACCTAAGTACCTATAGGTAGCACCAATCAAGCAAAATCTAACTTCTCGCTGAGTTTTGAGCTGCATGGGACGGTCTAATTCCGTCCCCGCCTACCGGTTTCCTTCCCCGTCTGTGCCGTGGACGGTCGCCAGCCGCATCAGCTGCTCATGCCTCGGGGCATTTATCGGCGTCTGGTGCCTGGCCGGCGCGGCCCGGACACTAGTCCGGCCGACCTGCCCACTGGGCCCCCGGGGCATTGACCTACTGACCTCTCTCCCGCAGGAGGCGATTCGCATTGACCAGATTCGGACGCAGATACATAAGTGAGTGATGGACAAATAACTTACAGCTACATCACTACAGCTATTACAGCAGCCTGGCATGAAAATTTTGCGATGGATTAGTACATATGAGCTTTTCCACCGCTGCATTGGCGTCTCAGTGCATCGCTTGCCTCAACCTCGGTCGTCTCCGGGCGTTTTGCAAAATAAAAAAAATAATAAAACTCTGGTAACACAAAGTAGCCTTGGGTAACACGACTCATTATGCATTGCTGCCTCAGTACAGGGCTCGCTTAACGCGTGCCCCGTGCGTCTATGGTTTGCTTTTTTTCTCTAACGAGCAGAAATGAGCAGAAGTACGCGTCACTTGGCAATATTATTCCATTAGTAGTCAAGTTCCGGTTGTCTCCGGCACACAGGGCAGCCTGACGCATTAAATGCTGCGTTTTCTGGCATGAGACAGTAGCATAAAGGCCTCTCAATTGCACTGGCTCAGGACATGTTGGATTTTTCTCCGGCCATGCCAAGTGTTACCGGCTATTACTTAGAGTACGCCATGTTGGCACGCCACATACCACATTTTTAGGTAACACAAGTTGGCTTGTTTGTCCGGTCATTTTATCGGCATTGCCGGTTCTTCGTATTAAACGGCAGACTATGTAAAGAAAAGGCTGCACTATTTGCGACTTTTCCGTCGTTTATAGGCATCACAGCTGCGTTGTCGGCTCAGTGCATATTATCAGTATATATATAAGTATATATATAAGTATATGAATAACTTGTTTATGCTACGGTCGCACCCGAGTCCGGTGCTGCCGCCTTGTTAATGGCAAACCAGTAAAATACTGGTCAAATTTCAGTAGCATATTCAGCTAGCGCTGCGTTTGAGTCGAGCGCGCGTTCAAAGCGTTGTCGTCTCAGGGTCGAGCTAGCATAGGCTCCGGTCGACTCCGGTGCTGCCGCCTTGTTAATGGCAAACCAATAAAAGGGTCGAGCTAGCATAGGCTCCGGTCGACTCCGGTGCTGCCGCCTTGTTAATGGCAAACCAATAAAATACGTACTACTGGTCAAATTTCCGTAACACATTTCACAGCTGCGTTGTCGGCTTAGTGCAGTCTCGGCTCCGGTCGTCTCCGGTGCAGCCGTCGGAGAAATTAGTACGTAGGTATCTCCCGGCCGTTTCCATAGCCCAATGCGTAATACCTCGTTAGAAGCACATAGGATAATTTGCACTCGATATCTTAAATATCTCAAACAAATTATTAAAGTAATGAAATGTCCAGTAGAGCATAGCATCTCTCAAATTCAGTAACTCATCAGCTCAGTATATATAGCTCGCTTATGCTCCCGTCGTTCCCGGTACTGCCGAATGCCGGCTGCAATACCAGAGCTATGTTTGAGCCCCCAGACAGAGTTTTCTCTCAAACTACATGCATTATCCGGGTGTGTCACTTGACGGTTTTTGCGTCACGCCTCTAGCAATGCAATCGTTGTCTTCGTATACGAAGACAACGTTACGAAGGCAATGCTATACGGAGCTGCTTTCCGCTTATGTCTTACCCCAGTCATACCGACTTTAACCTGCTGAGTCAAACTGGCTTTTTATCTCAAGTTTAATAACAAGTGTCTCAATGATGTCGTTTCAATGCAGAGCTTGATTATGAGCCGGTCGTCTCCGGTATCGCCTGCTTATGGCCTTGCATAGTCCGGTCGTCTCCGGTATAGCCTGCTTATGACCTTGCATAGTCCGGTCGTCTCCGGTATAGCCTGCTTATGACCTTGCATAG